>NW_021634183.1:0-27533 GCF_004799145.2 Neltuma alba | reverse complement strand
ATCACTCCAGCATCTCCAATTTGAACGCAACCACTACATCAGATTATGCAAGGGAACACGCCCTCAGCTATTGCAATAAGCGCTTCATCTCCCACCCTAAAAGTTTAATAAAGATGTAAATATGTTTATGCTTAAGCAACCAACAATTACTCATGAATGTTAAAAAAAGGGGCTCCATGAAAAAATTATAAAAAACATCTTGACATAAAATTATATAAATAGAACTAAGAATTTCAGTGGTGAGAGGAAAAACAAAAGCTTTGAATAAGGTTTTACCTGTCACAAAATCGAATGCTAAGATCTTTTAGATACCTACAATGCTCACCAATAGCAATGATTCCCTTGCTCCCAATCTAAAAAAAAAAAAAAAAAAGAGAAAGAGAGCAACAAAGGTTTGAATTTCTGCCATATAATTAATAATCAATTAGATTATTAGAAAATGCAGCTTTATGCATCATAGATGGCATTTCTCTGGAGAGAAACAATTTCTCAAATATAATTCCTATATTCCTAACGTTCTCTTTATAAAGGAAAGAAAACAGAAGTGAGTTATTAAGGACTCGTGCGAATAAATAATTTAAGAAATATGAGGAATCTCCAGTTAATAACACAAAAAAAGGAATAAACAAGACACTAATTAGGTCAGAGGCCAAAAAAAACGTGAGGCACACCGTGTGTTGCCTATTCGCCTTAATAGGGAAGAGAAAGCAATAGAGGAAGTCACCAAACACTATAACTTGAGCACTTCATAGAATCCTTATAACAGGAAAGAGGGAACTAGGGCCAACTTTTCACAAGCTGCAGAAGTCCTATAACCTATAGACACAATAAATTGCTTAGAATCTACAAACACAACAGGCCATGTCAATGCTCAACATATGCTAGTCATGGACTAAACAAACACATAGCACTTCAAATTACACCTGGACAGTCAATATTTTGTCATGAAAACATCTCTCAATCCTGTTTAGGCTATAAACAATAGAACCATCAACGAGTCAACAACCATCTTCAGAGCAACCATTCAAACATTGACTCAAAATCCTATGAAAGGGCAAGTAAGGTAATCAAACACAATTAAATCAACGGTTGAGAATCAATATTACCTCAAAAGTTCCTCTCTTCCTTTCTGCAACCTCAAACATCGACGAATATGTAGTTTCTTCAAATTCCTGCAACCACTAGCTATACCACACATGGCTGCATCTCCAATGCTTGAGCAATCTACCAAGTGAAGAGCTTGCAAGAATTTGCAACCCCGCCCAACCTCAAGCAGGGCATCATTACCAATCCTTTGGCAGTAAAGCAATGCCAACTCAGTGAGATTACTGTACATACACAGAGCTGAAATTAACATCATGTATGAAAGATCAATAGAAATAACCCAGCAGCATTAGAACTTGTGAGAACAAGCATAATGTCAATACCATGAACAGAGATTGGCATCTATGGCATCACATCACTTGACAGCAAATCATCAACTGATATTTTCTCACAATGTCTGTAAAAGATTGTTTTTATACAGTGACTGAATATATTTTTTCGTCACAAACTTTAATGGGACACTGATGATAAACAACGGACATAAAAATGTAGATAACAACTTCCATCTTTGTCAACTTAGTCACTCAGCAAGACCACCAGTAAATGCTTGCCGCATCCAACTAATAACAGACCATTCCCCAACCAAAATAAACATCACAACCTCACCGAACATCTCTATTTCAATGATTAAAAAAGCATTCAAATGATCTTATGGCAACCATCCACATGAAAAATTAGTCGGCACCAAAAAAATTTAATTTCTTGGTTCCAACCTCGTTAGCTGATTTTGTTGCATACACAAGACTTCCAGTTCAATGCATCCGTATATTTTCACACATAAAAGTTAAAACAGCTTAAAGGAGACATACTGGCAGGATTTTCCGATTGATTCTACCCCCATAGTTCCAATGTTGTGGCACCCGTTGACTTCAAGATGAGTAAGTGCCTCGCAACCAGTGGCAATTGCTTCCAAACCCTTATCACTAAGGAAATAACAATCACTTAAGTTAAGTTCTTCAACTTCTTACAGCCGCTACCAATTGCACGCAACCCCCTGAATGCAAGACAATACAAAAAGTAAAAGCATTACCAAGTACTGACCCATCTCAAAAAAGTTAAGAGAGCGCATAGTCAATTTTCAGACACATGTGAGAATGGCATATGACGATATGTGCCACTAGAAAATAGCAGGTCATAATTCCTCGATGGTCATATAAACAGAAAAGGTCATACAAACAAGGAAAGCTAGAGCGCAGCTTCCTCCTCTTAAATTTGGCCAAGCCAAGAAATGGTCAAAGAGTCAAATATCTATAGAAGTGTTTACAAAATTGCAATATGGACTCAACCCATCGTGTCTGGTAATAACATACTACTTAGATAAGAAATTAGACCAAACATGTACGTCTTGAGTGCTTTTAACTATGGTCATTATGAAGTGAATTCGAGAGGAAGGAATTGTGGGAAGCAGCTTACTTATCAGTAAATTTTTGAAAACTATAGAGAGCTAATAGCTCCAAGACAAACAAAACGAGTTCCTACAGCTCAAAGCATCAAAGCATCTGTGACATTGATACATTGCAGCTTTAGAACTTTCAAATGGGGGCACCCTTCAGCCACAGCAAGCACCCCTTTATTGTTGATATATTCAGAGTCCAATGATAATGTCTCAAGGGATCTGCAGTATGTTCCTACTGCTTCCATTGAGATGTCAGTTATTTTGGCACAAGCTGCCACAACACAGAGATTTTAAGGAATTTTTCACGCCCAAGGCTAACTCAACCAAACCCTTGTCAGTCAAACCTTCACAGAACCGCAGATTCAGTTCAAGTGCTTGCAACAAACGCTTGCAACACCGCCCAACAGCAGCCAAACCTTGATCTCCAACATAACAACCCTAGAGGAAACTCCATGGTTATAATTCTACTTAAAAATATACATTACCTAGAGCATTAAACGTGTGAATAATTAAATGTTGAGAGAGTGATAAGGAGAACAATGCATCGACAGGGAAAATGAGCATTAGCATCAAAGCTAGGGCAGACATATACTCAGTCTCGGGGGCAGTTTAACTTCAATAGAGATCATGGGAAGGAGCAAAATATATGCCACGTGTACTGAATACAAATATGGTATGTGCCCCTCAAACATATTAGCCAATCTATAGAGTCGCAGGTCCAATAAACTCAGAAAAATACCTGCAAATCCAACGCTTTCAGGCAACTACACTTCTGAGCTAGGGATATTAATCCCTCGCTGGAGACGTTAGAACACCAGATTAAGCTCAGCTTCTCTAGCTTCGGAAAGCCTTTACCAAGAGCGGCCAATCCCGCATCCGATAAACATATTGAATCAAAATCGCTATCCTCAGTTCCAACTTTTTCAGTCACACAACGCAGCTTAAGCGATGAAACCTTAGAGTTATCGGTTGCCCGTCTTCCCCTACTCAAACCATTGGAAAGAAATCAAACAAATTCACAGATAATTTCGACCAATCAAATTTCGAGAACTCCGGATCCATGTAATTACATCGAATCAAAAGTGACATTGCATTTGTAATAAGCTAGAGCCAACTATTCAAATCCAGAATCATAGATGAAAATACAGTTGATATCAGAATCAGGTGACTCACGAGCTGAATAGGCAGCGGAATCGACAAGCGCTCATCAATGTGGATATTCTTTGAGGTCGGAGAAACGGCTTGCCAGAAGGTTGACGAATAAGTCAGGGGAACCGGTAGCTCCGATCCGGATAGTTGCTCGGCTGAGGCGCTCGAGGCGATTCCAGCGCTTGCAGGCGAGGGAACAGGCATCGCGAGAGGACTTGGAATCAAGACGGCGGAAGATCTCAACGATGAGCTCGTCAGGAAGGCAGGTGTTAATCCGATCATGGCCTCGCATCGCTATGAAAGCACAATAGGCAAGAAATTGGAATTAGATGATGGAGATCGATGGAAGGAATCAGGCAACAAGGAATAGATAGAAAAAAGAGGGAAAGAAAAAAGGCAATCGGTGGGAGAGGCTGAGTCGGCGGGTTAGTGGGGTGGCTTCTCCCGGAAATGTGGGATACATTACCAGCAATGCCCCTGGTTTTCTTCTTTCTAACGGAACTCCCATGCAATTTTGCAAATTTATAAAGTTTTATGACAATAACACAAGAGATGTACGGTTTTTTCTTGCCAAAGAGTGTGGTAAAACAAATTTGGGTCCGGTTTGTAAGCATTCAGCAATCAGCAAAACAATTTTTTTAATTCAGGCAAAAAAAATTTTTATAATTATTCTTCAGATATATAATATCTTTTTTTGTAGTGTAATATACTACCTCCGGTCCTAATTATAAGAACCAATTAACTAATTTGAGGAGATTAAAAAAATAAATTGAGTTAGTTATTTGTCCTAAATAGGTGTTGTCTTTCCTAAAATATCCTTACTAATCAAGTGTATTGACTAGAACTATCATTGTTAGAAAGACTACTTTGAAAAAAATGTATAAATATGAGAGACAAAATAGATTAGGATCTTATATTTAGGACCAAAATAAAATTCAAACAAGATCTTATATTAAGAATTGAAAGTAATATATATTACACTAAAAAAAATATTATATTTAAGACCGGACAGTATTATCCAAGAACAACTTTTTCATAATTAATTTTTATATAGACATATTAGGAATATAAATGATATTTTATGCAAACGTGAGACCTGACAGGAGGACTTGGAGTCAAGTCAACAAGGTGAGCTTTATTTTCTCTTATCTCTCTAAGACGGTCCCCACAGGTACTAATCATAAGCATGTGTGGGCCCATTTGTTTTTTTGCATAAAATTCTCTTTTTCTTAAAAAAGAATTTTTCATAAAAATCATAATTGAGGGAAATATGAAATATCCTTCTGTGAACACTATATTTTGGAAATGCAGAACCACATTTAGATCTACAGCCCAACTCATATCAAATACATTTCTGAAGGCTTTTTCAAACATTAAATTGTGAGTTTGAAGGCCAAAAAAGTTGTAGAACCACTTTCTTTTATTTATTTATTTATTTTACTTTTCATTTATTTTTATGTAGTCGAAATCAGGGAGAAATTGATAAAATATGGACAGGCAATTAAAAAAAAAAAAGATGCTGGACCACAGTGAAAATGTTTTTAACAATTATTTTTAAAAATTAAATCTACTAAAATCTTCTTCCTTTTTTTTTTTTGAATTTTTTGCCAACTACTAAAATCTTTCAGCTACTTGTTTCTCTTCCCATTTCCTACGAGCTAAACAGAAAATGAATGTCTCTCCGCATCATGTGCGCTAAAACGCCTAAAACACACCCTTCAGAAAATCAAAATCAATTTTGCTTGGTTAACTCCTCCCTTAGTTCGGATGATAAGTCAAACAAATTTAGAGTAATTTCCAAATTTAATATTCTTTTTATTTTGATAGCGCAATAAAAAAGAAAAAAGAAAAAAGAAAAGTCGAAAACCATGAAAGATATTAATATAAATATTAATAGTAACACGTAATTATTCAGGCAGGTACATCATTCATGACGCTGACGAGTGATGAGAATCAGAAACAAGGAGCACAGCTTCAGCTGCATTATTCACCTCAACATCCTGAAAAGCAGAGCTACAGGCAGAGCGAAAAGAAACCTATATACAGATACGGAGACGCACAGTGGAAATTCATTGACGAGCCGATCGCCATGTCGTTCTCCTTCTTCAAGATTTTGAGGCCTAAAACGCCACAGGAGGTGGCCAAGTCCATCAAGGACAGTCTCATGGCCCTTGATACCAAAACTGTTTTCGAAGTCAAAACCCTTGAGAAGGTCTGTTTCTGTCTTCTGCTTTCTTCTCTTGCTTCTTCTTCACTCACCATTTTTTTCTGTTCATACATTTCCTGCGGTTTTTCATTTCATCGGAGCTTGCATGATTCTGACTCACTCCAATCGCATCCCTTTGATCCAAATTCTCAATGCTTTAACTGGGTGACCTTTTTAGTTGATTGTACAGCAATACTAAAATTCTCAAGCGGAACTTCCACATTTTATATTTCAGAGAAATGGGTTGTTTATTTTAGTCTAGGAGGCAAGCAACTCATTTAACTGAGATTGATCGTCAAAGAATCTAGTTGGAGAAATCTCAGTTCTTCTCCTCTTTTCTGCTTGCTTTTAGTCGGCGAGAACCTACTGTAAGAAAGGATGTTTAGAGCGCTAAATTGCTTTGACTAATGAGCTGTAGTTGCAATAATTGGTGGGAACTTTTTTTCATAGGCTTTAGAGGAAGTTGAGAAGAATTTTGTGACTATGAGATGCATGCTCTCTGGAGATGGGGAGTCGGAGCCAAATATGGATCAGGTTTCACAGCTAGTGGAGGAACTATGCAAAGAGGATGTTGTTGCTTTACTAATCTACAAGTTGCCTATACTGGGATGGGAAGTAAGATTTAGATTGCTACCAAGCACATGAATGTGCAGTTAGTTTAGCTGGTTGCTCATCATGGTTCTGTGAATTCTGATACAGGCGAGAAAGAATTTAGTCTACTGTTGGTCTATATTGTTGAGACATAAAGTTGACTCCAAGTATTGCTGTGTAGAATACATTGAACAACACTTTGAGCTGCTGGACTTTCTCGTTGTATGGTAAGTGTTAGATTGCATAACATTTTCAATAGAAGCCGCTTCTAGTCTTGGTGTATATGATTTTGCTCTTATCACAAATAACTTCACTTGATTTCCCCTGGTGTTTTGAAAGAGACACAACATTCCGCAGCTTTACCCATTTTCAGTTCATCATTGTGGTGATTTTCTCGAAGGAATCAGACAAATCTAATCTCATGTACAACACTTCTCAAATACTATCCTTAGATATTAATTGACTCTTTCAAGAAGAATTCGTTCATAACAATGTTTGCGCAAGCGGCATTTTCCAAAATTAGAAGTCTCATTCACACTTACCTTTGTGCCTACCCAAATATACGCCTTTCACTTCCTAAAGAATGATTTTGAATGTTCTTCCATGTTATCGGGGGCTCACAAACTGTCTCTGGTTTTTTTCCTAGCAGCTATGATAATAAAGAAGTTGCCTTGAACTGTGGAATAATGTTGCGGGAATGCTTCAAATTTCCAACACTTGCAAAGTAAGTTTTTACCAGATCGTTTTTCCCTGCCCATTACGTGTCTCTCAGGTCCAATGTAGGCCGAGATTGATCTTAATGGAAGTTGGAGTAAGATACTGCTTTTACTACTTTTCTATCTATCACCCAACCTGATAAACTGCACCAATGATGAATACCCAAGTGAGGTGAGGGAACTTCCCCAAAGAATTAGTTTTTATGCTGGGAGAACCAACCCACTTAAGTCTCTTATAGAGCATTTCATACTAATCAGTGTGGGACTTGGGCTCCTTTCTACCTTAATCTTCATCAACTAATGAGAGATATTTTTAAATTATTAGGAGAAAAATAAAGAGTGGTTCTCTGAATGGGCTGGGTTCTTATTATTGTATTGAGTGTCAACTCAGTCTTTGTGATGGCTTCCCGTTTGTCCATATCCATCACATCTGCGATTCGCTAGAATTATGTTAAGGGTATTGTAACCTTCTATTAATTTCTGGCCACTATCTTGAGGATGATGAAATTTATTCCTTTACAAAGTGGGAGTTCACAAAGATATTAAGAGTGAGTGAAGACTATCAAGAAAGGAGGGGAATTTATTACTTGCTACACTAGTTTAAGGTGTAAAGACTTGAGTATTTGAGAAGTCATAAAATGGTTCTGATATTAAGAAAATTACACTACTGAAAGCATGACACTTTTTATTTTGCTAAAAAATGTTTTCCTCAATGTAGGGTCTTTAAAAGGATTCCCCAAATATGGTTAAGTGTAAAGACCATATCAACGGAACCCTAGAGATTATCTCTCAAACTCCAAGTATTCAGCTTGTTTGTCATTATGTAGATTGTAAATTTAACAAATGATAGTCAATGTGCATTTGAAGTTGGGCATTCTCATGTAGTCTTTCTGAAAGCAAGTCAGCTGTATTGTTCAAGTGTGTAATATTTTGTCTTTCCAGATACATTTTGGAGTCTCCAAGCTTTGAGTTGTTCTTTAAATTCGTAGAGTTGCCTGATTTTGATGTTGCTTCAGATGCATTTTCTACCTTTAAGGTCAGAGTTCCTATATACCCCACACAACCCCCCCCCCAAAAAAAAAAAGAGAATCTAATCATACTTCCTCCCTTTTCTTTTTTTTTCCGTTGCTGATTTTAGACTTCCTTCTGCCACTCCTTTATACTCCTCAGAAATGTTTTGCAGGATCTTCTTACTAAACATGGAAAATTGGTCGCTGAATTTTTGGAAGCTCATTATGATGAGGTTTTCTTCCTTGTCTTTTTTATCTGATCTGATCATACAATAACATGTTCAAAATATTCAAGCACGTTGATTGCATATAAATTCAGGAGCCCCTTGGAGAAAACTTTACCACCTGAGAAATTGTTACATAGGAGATAGTTAAGTTCACTTACCATATATTGAACATGTGCTTGGTGCAGATTTAATTGTTGGGGTGTTTTAATCTTGCATGTTATTCTGGCTTTTCTAATAAGGCTTAATGTTACAGTTCTTTGATCTCTATGACAAACTTTTGACATCTTCTAATTATGTCACTAGGCGGCAGTCTTTAAAGGTTAGTTCTGGATAGAAGTTTCCATAAATATTGCTTTTTGATCTGTAGGATTATTAATAAATTAAATGTGCGTGGCCTTTAGATTCTATCAGAATTTCTTTTGGAGGCTCCAAATATCCATATAATGAAACACTACATCCAAGAAGTTCGTCACTTGAAAGTCATGATGACATTGCTGAGGGTATAATTCCTTTTCATCCTATCTCTGTTTGTGTGATGTTCTACTTTCATTTTGATATGACAAAGAAACGCGATTTCTTGGTGCTTAGTCAATGTTATGCCCCATAAATTTAATTAGTGTGCTTATTTTATTGTCTTAAGTTATTGGATATTTATTGAGTCTAACTGAAATATATAATTTACGTTAGTTGATATCATCTCATGGTTTAGTTTTTCTATTGTTAAGTATTTATATTACTAGAAGGACAGTCATTTTCATGTTTGTTTTCCTAATTCCAGTTAATTGGGAATGTTTACTTTTGTTGTAGTCCAACACGACAATTATTGAAGACATTTTGTTGATATCTTCTTGTACACAAGTTCTGCGGGCGGAGTTACCTTCATGACATGAGTCTGTTGCTTGATGATTTCTCTTCTGTTTATTTTGTTAGGTGTTAGGTTCCGAAGTTTAGGTTTTCTTCCTGATGTTTACCCAAAAATGGAGATTTTTTTAGAGGATCAATACCTGTCAGTTTAGTTACATGAAACCTTAGTGCTGAGGAACTGGCACATTGCAGCCACTAGAGATGGCTGCGCCTAGTTTGTCAGTTACTCTACCCGCTGGGCATGTGAATTAACATATTAATCTGCAAGGCGATAATAAGTATCCTAAGACTATAATAAACTTGATTCATGTTTTATACAGGCTAAAAATGATGTTTTTGCTCTACCTTTACCTTTTCTTTCTATCAGTTATCTAGTATACTCAAGGATTCTTTTGATTGAGCAGGACTCAAGTACAAACATTCAACTATCAGCTTTTCACATTTTCAAGGTGAATTTTCACCGTCCTACTATTAGAATCATTTGATAAGTTCTCCTGTGGTGGTATTGAAAATTCTCACTCATATTTCAGACAATCAAATTAAGTAATTGCAACCTAAATAATTTCTCGCTAAGTTTGGGATCCTTGGATAACTCAAGAAGTATTGCTTTTATGACTTACACGTGTTTTTGTTCTGTTAATTCAAAACGGACTATCTAAACCAAATGGTCATGGGTTGGGTCTTTGAGACCATCTTATTTGTTTCATGGGACTCAGCAAAACCTATGGATATTTAGTTAGGTGACACTTACGAACTTTTTGTTGGGCATCCATGTTTAGGAAAATGATTTAGCTCGTGAAAATTGTTGGAAAAGTGAGCAGCGGGAACATCTGGCAGAGTGCATGCTACAGAATTCATCGGTCCAATAGGGTTATCTGTAGTTTCTCTAAAGTCATATTAATTTATACACGAATTCAGATAAAACACATTCACACCCATTTGGGTGCATGCAGAAAGTTCCTGAAGACTGCTTTTTGATGCACTTATTTTGAAATATTAAGTGCTGGGTACTGGCCATCTGATCTTTTAGATCCTTGATTTGTCTTGGAAGACAAAAACAATAAGAATTTCTTGTTACTACTTGTTTATGCAGGTTTTTGTTGCTAATCCTAATAAGCCGCGAGATGTGAAAATTATCCTTGCAAAGAACCAAGAGAAGCTGCTGGAGTTACTTCATAATCTGTCTCCTGCAAAAGGTTATAATAGTTTCCGCAGTAGATTTATGGGAGACACGCTTGTTTGTATGAATTGTTCTCAATTTGCACTCTTTGTTCCCGATTAATGCTGTAGGAGACCTGATGTTTCAAGATTCACATCTCTTGGCTCTTGCACTATTTCAGGCTCAGAAGATGAGCAATTTGAGGAGGAAAAGGAGTTCATCATCCAGGAAATCGAGACTGTCAAGTTAAATTAATTCCTCTGCTAGCATTGTTTGCTTATGCAAAATTGCAGTGTTTTTTGTCCTGTATATTCCTATGTGTTCTGATGTATAATATCTTAACTGAACTAATATCATGTATCAATGAATCAAATGAAGTACCAGGTATGGGGTATTGAAAGAATAATTATGTAGTCGACAAAGAACCCAACTGAAATAGGTAACTTTCATGGAAATGATTCAATTTTGAAACTTGATAATTCTCCCTTTGGCTTTGTTTGGTTCAATGAAGGGGAGGAGAGGGGAGGTGAATTAAGGCTTTGTTTGGTTGGAGGGTTGTTGAGGGGAGGGGAGGAGATAAGTGTGTTTGATTGGGAAAAATAGAGGGGAGGGGAGGGAAGAAATTTGTCTTTTAGTGCTCTCCTCCCCTCCCCATGCTCCGTTCCAAATTTGGGGTTTTTTGGAGGGGAGAGAAATATTATGTCTAATATTGACCAAACTACCCATATTAACTTTTTAATATTCCAAGTTTGTCCATCTTATTAAAAATCTTTTTTTCACTTCTTTCTCTTTTTAGCCACTAATAATATTTGATAATAATAATATAATAATATAATTATATAATATATACATATCATATGTATTAATATATACATATCATAACATGTGTGTATTATAATTATATATTATATCGTGTGCGTATTAAAAAAATAAATTAGTCTAAATATAGAGATAAGGGTATATTTGTCAATTTATAATTACCTCCCCTCCCCTCCTCTTATGAACCAAACAAGAAATCTCTCCTCCCTTCCCCTCCCCTCCAACCAAACAAAACAATGACCTCCCTTCCCCTCCCCTTCCCTTCCTTCAATTAACCTCCCCTCCCCTCCTTTCCAGTGAACCAAACAAGGCCTAAGGGAAGGGGAGGGGAGGAGAGGGGAGGATATAAGTTTTGTTTGGTTGGATGGAAAGAGAGGGGAGGGGAGATTTCTTACTTGGTTTAGAAAGAGAAGGGAGAGGAGCTAATTATAAGTTGACAAATATATCCTTAACTCTTTATTTAGACTTCTTTATTATTTTATTATGATATTTATATCATAATTATTATTTTCTAATTTGTAAATATAAAAAAATCAGATATCTTGAGACATAACAAATAGATTATAAATAATCATATATCAAAATAAATGTCCATAAAAAAATTATAATCTTTAGCATATTATATAAATTAATAAAATTATAAATAAATTTATGTTATAAGTTTTGAACTATTTCATACTTAATTACACAACGTACACAATCTTGCATACTTAATTAGATAATATACAAAGTTTTGTGTAAAAAAAATGAAATTGAGATGAAAGATCAGATAAGAGGAAAAGATATGGAATATTAATGGCAGAGAACATGGGAAATGATGAAATTAGAAAAAGAAAATGTGCAGAAAAAAAAAGAACATCTGAGGAGGAAAAAAAAAATCTGTAGAAGAATAGTAGGGGTTGAAAAGAAAAAAAATAAAAAAAATCAAAGAGTTAAAAAATAGGTTTTTACTGAAAAATATAAACTTGAAATATTATAAAATTGACATAGATAATTTAGTCAAGATGAGGTATAATATTTTTCTTCCTTCTAAAAAATTCCAATTTTGGAAGGGAGCAAAAAGAGGGAAGGAGAGCACTAAGGGTGTGTTTGGTATGAGGGATTTGAGAGGGAGGGGAGGGATTTTAATCATTTCCCCTTGTTTGGCAACACACAAATTTTAGGAGAGGAGGGAAAAAATTTTAAAATTTCCCCTCCCCTCCCCTCCAAAATTGAGAGGATTTGAAGGGAAAGGGTAATATTTTGTCATATTATGACCATTATGCCCATATTTTGTCATATTGTGACTATTATGTCTATATTTTGTCATGTTGTGACCATTATGTCCACGTCTTAAATAAAATAAGAGCAAAATTGTCCATATTAAAATATCTTTCCCTCCCCTCTCCTCTTTTTTTATAAATCCAAACAAGATAATATTAAAATCCTTCCACTCCCTTCTCCTTTCCTCCATTAAAATCCCTCCCCTTCCCTTCCTCTCATTGAGCCAAACATACCCTAAATGACAAAAAAAATTTCCTCCTCTCTCTTCCATTCGCATCCCCTCCCCTCCCCTCCTTCTATTCTCCTAAAAACCCTCCAACCAAACAACGTCTTTAGCCCGGCAAGGCCAAGTCTTCTGCCCCCATAACAGTAGACTAGAAATAATATGTATACTTAGGTAATATTGTCTATGGTTTTCTAACTAATTCAAGTTGTTAACAACGCATTCTTTTAATCCAGAGTCCCAAACCAATCGCTAGGTTCAGTTTGTGTTTTGTTGAAAATATTTATTGAGGCAATTCTTTTAATCATTTCACTTTAATATCCATTTAGCCATTATGAGGGCGGAGAAAACTCTCAGTTGTTGGTTCTATTCGCCACTGCAACTAGCGCCATTGTTGACATTTCTCACTGTCAAAACCAATAGCATCATAACCACTGATTTTCCCGTAAGATCACGAATATTTATGGATTGTTTAGTAAATATAAACAGACAGATGAGTTGTTTAAACTTCAAAACGTTGTGTGCGAATGCCAATTTAACCGGACTTTCTTATACTGATATAATAAGAATAGGTTAATTCTTGTATATTCTTTAATAGATTATACTCCTCCGGTCTTTAATATAAGACTTATTTAATTAATTTGATTAGATTAAGGAAGTTAGGTAAGCTGGTTGATTATAAGAAAAGTGACACATTTTTCCTAAAACACCATAATCATCTTTCTTAATACCCCTCTCCCTTTTCTACTTGATTATGGTTGAGAGAGTATCCATAGGGGTAATTTAGAGAAAATTGATAAATATGATAAATGGGTCTTATATTTAGGACCAAAACCAACTCAAGAATTGGGTCCTATATTAAGGACCGGAGGAGTAATAAACCAAGACAAATTAACAGTAAAAGTTATATTTGAAATTTAAATAAAAATAAGAAATAAAATGTAATATAATAAAATCCATAATCCAAAGATATGTTCTCATACAATGGTTTCCATTCGTAATTTGTACTTGTGATAAACTAAACGTGGAAATGAGTTCCATAAAATGTGACTTATAAATGGTACTAATTTTTATAATATTAATGTATGATATACAATTTTGGCAAAAAAAAATAATATAAAATTAATACATCTTATTATTATTGATTATTAACGTATTATTATAAAACAGGACACCTTGTTTAGAACTTTAGATTCATGAATCTCTAACACAAATTGCTGTGTGTATATTGAAAATGATTGATTGTTGTTGACGAGAAAATTTGGCCCCAAAAAAAAAAAAGTATTGATGGGAAAAAGATAAAACAGAAAGAGAAAAACTTGCGTCAAATTTAACTGAATTAATCACCGACGAAGCGCATAAACTGATAAGTCCGCCTCTTCAATGGAGTAACGCATCATATCATAAATCATAAGCAAACGCCATCGGCTGCGCAACCTCGCCTCTCATACTCAATGGATTTCTTCAAGGCCGTGTTCTCCGACGATCCGCCGCCGCCACCCCCGGTTTCTCATGGATCCAGAGAACATGACCCTGATGAACCCGATCCGAGTCCCGCTCCGGTTCAGAGTTCCGACCCTAACAACGCCTGGAACTTTGGAGGTCTCTTTCAGACCCTTGCTTCCAAATCCGAGTCAGTTATCGGCACCTACCGCCGCGATCTTGAGGAATTCAGTTCTGGATTGAGGAAAGAGACGGCGATTATTCGAGAAGCTGCTTCACGCGCCGTCAAGGATCTCCCTGCTTCGCTTGATGTTGGCGCGTCGGTTGCTCAGGAGTCGCTTGAGTCGGTGGGCCAAGCCATAGACGATATCGGCAGCTCGGTATGGAAATCGACGACCAAGATTATCTCTCGGGGTAGGGATTCTCTTTTAGCCGATGATTCTGATTTCGTTCCTTCTGATTACAACGATAATGGTAGGAACGTTTTTGGTAAGCAGCGATTGAGTACTAGCAGTAATCAGAGTTCAGATGTCAAGCCGTACAGCAGGTTCGATGCGCTCGTGCGTGCTCTTCAGAATGATGTTAACACATATGTGGAGGAACCCGAAGATGTGGAAAATTACAATGAGTGGAAAGCAGGGTTTGAGTTGGATAAGAAGGGGCAGGAGATTCAGGACTTGTTTGCGGAGAATGGGGTGATTGAGGAGATATATGGCGAGGTTGTCCCCATTAGGATCGACCATGAAAGCTTCTGGAGCAGGTATTTCTATAGGATGCATAAACTGAAGCAGGCGGAGGATGCCAGAGCTAAGCTTGTTAAGCGTGCGATCTCTGGGGATGAAGAGGAGGATCTGAGTTGGGATTTTGACGATGATGATGATGGGTATGAAGCAAAAGGTGATTCCAGTGCGGTGACGTTGGCAAAGGAGGAAGATTCCACTGAAGTTGCTGGTGGTGGTGGTGCTTTTGAGAGTGTTGAGACTAAGAAGGTAGATTCGGAGATAGAAAATGATGCGAACGGTTTTGCGTCTGAATCTGGAACTGATGGCGGGTATAAGTCGGAGGTTAAGGATCCTGAACATGTGGCATCAAATGCTCCTGGAAGTGCCAGTGGAAGTGGGGATAAGTTAGAAGCTAAATATCAAGACCAAGCAGCATCAGAAGTTAAAACAGATAACAGTGAATCTTGCAAAGATAGTGATATTTCAGTTGTTTCAAGCCAGCCATCGATGCCTGAGGAAGAAGACCTCGGCTGGGATGAGATTGAAGATATGGGAAGCAATGACGAGAACAAAGCAGATGCATTCGGAACCACTAGTAGAATTGATTTGCGAAAGAGGTTGAGTTCAGATGAACAAGAGGAGGACCTTAGTTGGGATATTGAAGATGATGATGAGGCTGTCAAATCATGACAAAATTTTCTGTTCAGTATTATTAATGCTTTAATCCAATGATTGCGTTATATTGCAAACCCTTACCAAGGGCATAATTTTTTCCCCTGTAGCATAACATTGTAAACAAACTCTTTTTTTATGCTTTACGCAAGTTTAGGTAAATATGTATTGGATTCTTATGTTTTGATGTAGAGAAGATTGTTTTGCATCAAAAGAATGAAGCAAAAGAGTCAAGTGAATCTACAAAAGATCGAAGAGTTTCAAGAGTATGTTATTGTCCAGAACTTTCTATTGCCAGTAGTCGAGAGATTAATGACGGATCTAAGTCTAAAAGGTTCCTGTAAAAATGATTTCAGAGAGCTAAGCGGTCATAATTTAATCAAATATGATGTTTAATCTTATTTCAGATACTTTCGGGATATTTTTGGGCGTCATATCTAGTGTCCGACAGCATGTCAAAGAAAATTACTTCTAATACTGAAAAGATATGTTTTAGTCAATATATATATATATATATATTATATATATATATATATATGATGTCCCAATTTGTGCTTCTGTGTTTTTGTCAATGTCCTGTTCTTGATGTATCTAAAGGTTGAGTTTGTCAATAAGCGCCTTCCTTGCCAAGTTGTTAACATTTCCTAATTTACATCAACAATCACCTTGCTTTGATGCACATTCATTTCACGGAGTAATTGACGGGCAACAAATTCAGGTGTTTATGTGCAGTTAGCTGACATTTGTTGAGAAATCTTTGCTTTTGTCAACAATTGCTTCAATGTCCTTGAACGCGTCGAAAATTTGTTTCGTTCCTAGCAGTAAATTTGTGTCTTCTGATATGAGTTGTTCACGAACATACTTCTCTATCGTTCCTGATATCAATGTACCTTGACTTTTATTTTTATTCTTAATTTTTAAATTCTTTTCATTACTTATCTCATAATATTGAGCATCTGCCAACAAGCTGCGAATTTATGATTATGAGACGTACTTACCATGATTAGCGAACCAATTCTTTTCTTTTGAGTAATGGCCATTTTCTTATGTCCAACCACTAATAAGTGATTTTCTACTACAGACTAGCTTCATTCAATTACTCTGATGATAAGTTCTCTATCAGTTAATTTCACTCTAAGACAATATTGCTCTATCATAGACACTCTAAACTACTATCTTAACTCTTGAGCAGACTTGGGACTAAGAGAATCTTGAGTAAGTCATTGTATTGTGCTGGATAAAGGGAACTTCCATGTGAAAATTGGAAATATTGTTGGGTGGCACCAAGAACTTGATCTAATATTAAAGAAGTGTAGTGAAATTTTTCACCCCAAAAAAAAAAAAGTGTGGTGAAATTCCCATAACGATCTAGCAACCGGATTTTGGTTGTGTGCTGATTGACATGAAACCAGCAAGATTGCTCAGGGTGATTCATCTCTTATCTCTTTTGCTCACTCATGGTGATGTCACTATGCTCCATTTCTATTTGTTGTTTGTATTATTTCAGTATTTTAAAGTCAAGAAATATTTATAGCTTAATTCACCTTTGCTCTTGGGCGACTCAATTTGGAAGTTCACGGAGACTCTATGCTGCTTGAAAGTGTTATTGGCTTATTGCAATATGCACAACTGTACTATATTATATTGGAAGAAAAGTTTTGTTTTTATTTTTACTTTATTTGGGGATGACATTATCATATTATATACCGATCACATATTGATTTATCTAAAATCTCGATTTCTCTAATGCAATTAATTAATTATTGATACAGAAGCGCTTTTTCTTGTTTCTTGGCATGGCTATGGGAATTAATCACTGCATTATTATATACTCCCTCGTTTCTTTTTATAAGAAACAACTACCGTCCTTTCTTATTTATAAATATATCCAACATTTACAAGTTGTCTTAAATTTTTGTTGCAAAATTTTTTATTTTGCTCCCATTAAATATTTATTTTAATATTCAATATATTTATTTATTTCAATTGTCAAACCATGGCCTCTCTTTATCACACATTCTCTCTCTCATAATTTTTTTTATTATAATAATTTTCTTATTCTCTTTCTTATACTCTCACATGATAAATAAGGATATTTTGAAAAAAAAAACCTTATAATTTTTACTTATTTATTATCTTTAACTAATTTTTTGATTTATGTAATAGAGTTTTGTATTGTTTATAATAAGAGACGGAGCGAGTAGGTTAAAATTTTGCATTCATATCTGCTAATGGAACTAAACAATACATTTATGACGGTAACTTTACAAAGCAAAAAAATTTAATCTTGCAAAATTAAATTTTATTATTTTTATTATGAGGTCACTTATAAATAAAATAAAATATTATTCTCTCTCCCATTTATAAACAGTACCAGAGAAGTAAATGGTAAAATGCAACCTGTGGAGTATGGATGATCAGCTGTTAATGGGATGTGGTGAGTGCATTTATGAATTATGACAGTAACTTCACAAAAAATTGACATCCTGATGTCCATGCCTTCTACTGCAAAATCACAAAAATCTTCTGCAAGCTCATCTCCACTTATTGTTTATTTTTTATTTTTACTATGAACAAGGAATTATGATCTGATCAATTCAACTCAACGCTATATAAGCATATTTTGTTACGTGGAGGTTGCACCTCATTATACTTCTTCAATTTTTAATATAAGACTTATTTTGTAATATAAATTACACTATAAAATAGGTCTTATATTTATAACTGTAGGAGTATATTATATCAACTTAACATAATTATATTCCACAATTAAATAAAATAATCTAACGTGTAATAATAATAATTAAAAAAGTAATTTATAAGGCATTTGCTTTTTGTAAAAATTATCATTTTATGTTGGCTTAAAAAGTAATAAATTGATTTACAAAGAAGAGAGGAAGAAAAAATAAGTTACTAGCCCCACGTTCTTTAATAAGAGTTAGTTGGACTTTTAATTTGATCGTAAATATAAAATTTCAATTTACTTTGTCTCTCATATTTTTATTTTTTAAGATAGTCTCTATAGTATTTTAAGAAATAAAATACATATTTATTATAAATAATTAACTTAACTAATTTTTTTGATATATTTAAATTAATTAACTAATTTTGTATTAAAAATGGAAGGGAGTAATATAGACAACCTAATACTTAATATTCGTGGCTTGGCAAGGATAGTTTGGCGGAATAAAAATAAAACCTACTTATACAATATAGCTAAGGAGAATTAGCGAGATTGGAAGGAGAAAAAATAATTACTAAATTTTTTTAATAATAATTGAAACAGGTAGTAATAATAAATTTTAGAGTAGAAAATTACAACTTCTAAAATTTATTTTATATTTTTTTTTTTGATTTTGTTATAATTCTCCCATAACTATGTACTGAGAATAACAGGTGGGATTAAGGAGGTGTTTGGATATAAACTAAACCATAGTTTCAGAAGTGATTTTACAATATACAAAATAAATATATATATAAAAATTTATCTGAATTTGTGAAAAAAATACTTTTCAGAACCACTTATCCAAATACTCTCTTGTGTTTGGATAGAAACAAAATCATAGTTTTAAAAGTATTTTTAACAAATATGTAGAGAAATTTATCTTGATTAGTAGAAAAATATTTCTAAGTAGTGTTTCTGAAATTACCCAAACACCCTTTTAAATGTGATACAGGTTTGAATGAGGAAAAACGCAGCGCATGAGGAATCTCATTATTTTAAGATTGCGTGGAGGAGTAACCTGTCAGAACTCAGAGCCCAGAAGGCAGAAGCTGATGAAAGTAACGCAGGAAAGCCCTAGCTCCCCAATAATGGCGTCAGGTACAGGTACCACCACCAATTGTGAGTTCGCTAACATCGTCTCACCTTTTTCTCAGGGATTCCCTGAACCAGAAGGCTCTTCCATTCCCAAGAAGCATCGACTTTCTCCTCGTTCATCCTCATCCCTCACTTCTCCTTCCTCTCTCTCGCCACCACCACATGGCTAATCATGGCGATAGAGCTTCTCCACCGTCGCCGATCCTTCCTCCCGAGCTCATCGAGAATATTCTCTCCAGGCTCCCTGTCAAGTTGCTCCTGCAACTCAGGTGTGTATGCAAGTCTTGGAATTCCTTGATCTCCGATCCCCGATTTGCTAAACTGCACCTCCGTGTTTCAATTACGGACCGTAAGTTCACTCACCATAACATCGTGTTCTGCGTCCCGGGACCTAGTCGTACTGTTACATCTTGCCCTGTTTCATCCACACGCGAGCGCAAACGCACGAACGCCGTGAAACTGAAATACCCTTTGAAGAGACAAAATCCATATGATTTCATTGTGGGTTCTTGCAACGGCTTGCTTTGTTTCGCTATTCGACCCAGCCATGTCCTTGTCTGGAACCCGTCTATTAGAAAATGCAAGAAATCTCCTTGTTTAGATTATCAAAAACGGGACGGGAGTTATATAATATATGGGTTTGGTTGTGATCAATCTATTGATAAATACAAGGTGGTCGCAATTTTCTGCTATAATAGTGATGGTAGAGGTGATTATAAAACAGAAGTCAGCGTTTATACATTGGGTGATGATTCTTGGAGGATGATTCAGGAGTTCCCTTTAGGTATCCCGTATGATGAAATGGGAAAATTTGTGAGCGGAACACTTAATTGGGTGGCAGATAGTCGTTCACGTTCTTCTCTGGTTGTTATTTCTCTTGATTTAGAGAAGGAGTCATATGTAGAACTTCCACAGCCTGATCATGGAGACGGTATGCTTACATTGACCTTGGGAGTATTGGGAGACTGCTTGGCCATCCTTTATAACTATGGCACGCGCTCAGATGTGTGGATCATGAAGGATTTTGGTGTTAAAGAGTCTTGGACTAAACTGTTCAACATTCCGTCCCGGAAAATCCTGTCCTTCTATGTCCGAAGGATCGCTGTATTTCGGAGAGTAGTGAAATACTGTTGCAGGACAGGTGGCTCTTAAATTGGTATAACCCTAGATCTTCCTCATTTGTAAGTCCTGAGATTCAACAATAGAGGTTGGATTGAGGCACAGATCTATGTTGAGAGTCTGATCTCGCCTTGCTTGTAAAGATCGGATTTAGATGCAAGGCCAAGTTACCTGGTGCATGAGCTTCTTGAAGGATTCTCTGAGCTGAATATTGTTGAGTTCATGGATCATCTTTGATGGATCTGTAGCGAGAGAAATTTAATGTTTCATCTCAATTGTGAGAAGATATTCTCCATGGAATCGGTGCTAAAGTTGATCGCGGCTCTCACATGTTTAGGTTCAATTTATAGTTCACAGTAATGCGCCGCCTTGTATTGTTATCAGGTGCTGTCCTGCAATAATAGTTGCTGTACCAACCCAATCCCTTAAAAGACTGTGCTGACTGATGTACAAATGTTTTGACGCGCCGCTTTATGCTGCTAATGCTTGTTCTAAATATACATTTGGCATGTATGGCAGGAGTAAAATCGAGGGCCGAAGATGATTATATGGTAGGTAATACTAGGTATGGCACTTCATTAGCGTAATTTGCTGTCATTCAGTTCTTTGATTGTTGTTAAAAGTAGAAAGGGATGGGACTATGGTTCAGGAGGAAGAGCTGACGGATGAAAAAGGGTGCAAGTGTTCCCAATTTTTTGCTTTTTATGGTTTTGGTATTTGTGTTTCAAGATGCCAGTAAACCTGGTGAACTGATGTAACTTGTAATAATAAGATGAAGAATTGATTCCCCTCCATTGGCTGGGTTCATTGGCCAATGTTATGTGTTAACCAGCAAAAATATGACGTTGAAAGAAACGTTAAAATTAACTTCCGAAAGTTTTGGACAGTGGAATAATCCCATGTGCAACTTTTACTCAAAACTTGGGTACAAGGGATGATTTTATTAGTCGTTAGATATATAAGCTTTTTAAGAGTGGGAGCTGTGGGTTAATTTGAGTAATATCCCAGAAAAACAAAAATCACAGGATACTGTCATTTTATGCCCCAATGAGAATTGCAGCACCAAATCTTACTGTGATGATTGAACTAATAGCTGGTTTAGTGTTTAGTTTCCTTGCAACTTTTGAATGGCTTATACAGAATGCACCACTTGTCAATGTCATCTCAACAGGAGGGGGGGGGGGGATAAAATATGAGGAAGCGGAAAGATATGGTGGCAAGCACAACTTGCTGATGAGGGATCTTCATCACCTGCCGCATGAAGATTCACACACTTAAATAAAATAAAATAAAAACAAACAAACAAATAAATAAATGCTACAAATCCATCCTCCATGACAGATTTAGCTGAACAAAGACCAATCTATCGCATTATTCTTACTTGCTGCAAAGTCATTTATATTTTTGAAATTAAATGAAACCGAAAAATAATTTGATGTTCTAAAAGAGGAATATTCAACAACGCAGCCGCCAGCCACCGCCCTGAGCTGAATGTGAACAAATGGATCCTTCATCAGCAAGCAACCTTTGGATGTCCCACAAAGGAACGAAGTTATGCATATTTCAGTTCAGTCCTTGGTTTGCTGAGAACATTACAGCCCCTTTACACAACAGCTTCTTGCCGTCATAATCCCCAAATGGTTGCTTTAGTAACATCAATCACTTGCAATGTTTCCTTAACGTCAACTATTAACAGACTTTTTTTTGTCATAATGCACTTCAACAAGAGACTTTATGTAATGCGTTGTCTAGTGAGTTTATAATGCATACGTGAGTCCCGTATCATGAGATCAAATAAAAAATTATTATTTTAAGTACAAACTGATGAGCTTTTTTTTTTCATATTAAAAAATCGGAGAGATTTAAAGATTAAGATATTTTACAGAACTTATAGTATTTCCTTGAATGAATGTATATCTTGATGCCTTATTTAAATAGAGAAGATCAAGTGAGTCATTTTGTGCTAGAACCAAGATCCCATGTATTATCCGAAGCGGAAACTAAAACAGAAAAAATGACGTAATAAAATGCTATCGTGACATGAATGGCAGGCAATCGTAGTAATCTATTAATCTTCATAAGATGAAGCTCACAAGCTCTGAGCCTCTCGCACTTCCCACTCCGCAAAATTTGAAGAAACGGAGGAACCAGAACTTCCTCTTCCTCTCTCCCACTCTCTCTTATATGTCGTTGGAAGGTGGCACTGATTACCACGGCCGTCCCCACGGCACCGCCACTCCTAATACGTCCCTTAAGAGAGAGCAACCAATCAATTACCGAGACCCAACTACCTTGTCTGTTTCAAGTTCCTCGATTGTACAATCACAAAAGCAGAGTCAGAGTCAGAGTCAAGTTTCCTCTGTTTCTAAACCATTTCTTGATCAATTACCTTTCATTCCCAATGAGCTCATCGAAGAAATCCTCTCGAGGCTTCCCGTGACGTCTCTTTTGCAACTCAGGTGCGTATGTAAGTCATGGAAATCCTTAATTTCTGATCCTTATTTCATCAGAAAACACCTTTTGAGTTCAACTCAGGATACCAGTCTCAACCACCAAAGGATCATGTTAAGTTCCACAACTGCAGAGTTCAACCTCAAATCTTGCGCTGTGTGCTCATTGATCGATGAACCTTCAATCATTTCTGAAGAACTCAATTACCCAGTGAAGAACAAGTTTCGCCATGATGGGATCGTAGGCTCTTGTAATGGGTTGCTCTGTTTTGCCATAAAAGCAGAGCGTGTTCTTCTTTGGAACCCATCAATCAGAGTGTCCAAAAAGTCTCCATCTTTGGATAATAATTGGAGACCCGGGTGTTATACTGCATTTGGTCTCGGATATGATCACATATCTGACGATTATAAAGTGGTGGCTGTGTTTTGTGACCCTGGAGAACAACATCATATCAGTAAAACAAGCGCGAAGGTTTACAGTCTAGCCACCAATTCTTGGAGAAAGATTCAAGATTTCCCTAATGGGTTCACACCCTATCATGATTTCGGGAAATTTGTGAGCGGAACTCTTAATTGGCCAGCCCGTTGCTCCTTTGGTTCTCGGTCTGTAAATTCAACTCCAGACCCTCTGTGGGTTATTGTGTCTTTTGATCTGCAGAAGGAAACATACAGGCAAGTTCTGCCACCTGCATATGAAAAAGAAGTCAGTTCCAGGCCTAGCTTGGGTGTTTTAGGAGGCTGCCTATCTATGAGCTATGATTACAAGAAGACCCATTTTGTTGTGTGGATAATGAAGGACCATGGAGTAAGAGAGTCTTGGGTGAGATTGGTGACCATCCCTTATTTGCCTAACCCCGAAGACTTTTCCTACTCACAGCCATTTTGCGTTTCCGAGAATGGTCAAATTCTGTTAATGTTTGAGTTTGACTTGGTCCTCTATGACACAAGAGACAAGTCTTTTAAGTATCCCAGGATTGAGAATGGGAAGGGTTGGTTTGATGCTGAGGTATACATTGAGAGTCTTGTATCTCCATTAAATAGTCATGCTAATGGCTTCAATGTTCAAGTCCTGCCTTTTTCTGACTTACATGTGACAGAGAAGGCTGTCTCTGATAAATTACTGAGTTAGGCCTATCTTGCTCATATAGAGTAGATCATTGACATATGTAAAAATTATGGGCAAAAGGCAGTGTAAATAATGGCATATAATGAAAGGGTATGGGAGAATCGTTTTTTCATTAATTACATAGATAAGCATTGACAACTTATTATAAATAGGAGCCGACTGTTGACCGTTATTTCAAGAAAAGATCCTTCCACTCTGCAAAGGAGTTCACTGTTTTAGCGGTAAGAGTAAAAAAGGCATGGCTAATGTCTCATCTTTGATTTATATACGTTCCTCAGAGTCAGAGAAGAATCAAGACTTTCCTCAGGAATAGAACCTAACCCACGAACTAAATTTGATGAAAAGACACAACGGTCATAACAAAAAATATAGCCACTTTCACATCTCCAGTAGAATTTGCCGTGAAGGGCCTTGTATTAATTCAAATTTTCCATCTAAAAATATCTGATTTTTTAAAAAAGGGAAAAAAATTCTAAAAGGGACACATATCTTTTCTTTTTTATCGCTAATTTTATTTTCATTTCAATTGGTTATACGTCTTTCGTATCACTAGTAATGCATAATTTTGTGGACAAATGTATGGCTTCCAACCAAATCACATACTTGTCTGGTTATAATCACAAATCCATTCATTTATTCCATTTCATTTATTTATTTTTTTCAAAATATGAGACTGCATCTAAGTATACCCTATTTTTTCACCATTGAAAAGTTTTACAACTAAATTTTTGTCTCAGAATTATAATTTTTCATTTCTAATGTCAAGCAAAGGTTAACTCTCCATCATTTAAGCTTGGTTTGGATAGGGAAGAAAATCAGGAGAAGGAGGAAAAAAAGAGGGAATGCTCGAAGGGAAAACTCTGGGATTTTTTCCCTTCAAATATTTTTTACTCATTGATTCTCTCTTCATTCAAAATCTGCATCCCTTTCTAATATAAACAGACGGTTTTTTTTTTTAAAAATAACCACACATTTGGCTGAGAATAATGTTTTAAACCAATGCAGTGGAAAAATCAAAACTCGCAATCTAAATCATTAAAAATGTGAAATTTGAATTGGAGTTCTCTTATCCAACCCTGACATGTATCATCATCCTTTGCCACACAATTCAAACAGATTATGAAGTGGGGATTTTCATTGGCTTCAAGGTCTGCATCAATGGTAGGTCTGCATCATGAACAGACCTACCAGATATGAATTACTTGGTAATGACAAGGATCTCTTTCGTTTCGCCGGGTAACACATGCCATTGCGCCTGCCTCCCGGCATACCCAAAGCTTCAGGATTTGCTTTTTTAGAAGAAAAATCACTAAATTAAATTATCTTCTAAAAAGGTGTTTGGATAAAACCAAATCATTATTTGAAAATAACTTTTAGAGAATAGATTCTTAGAAGAATAGTTTTGTAAAAAAATAACTCTGATAAAGTTAGAGTGTTTAGATAGCCGTTATTAGAAGCACTTTTTATATATGCTAATTACTAAAAAAGACATAAATTAATATGATAATTACATAAAAGATGAATTTTATAATATATTTAATTTGAAGGATTAAAATTGTTAATAATATATTTTTTACCAACATAATTAATGACATATAAGATAATATGATTAATAAATAATTAATATTTGTATATATATTTATAAAAGATAAGATTAAATATGTTTATAAAAAATAATTGAAGGGTATTAAAGTCATATTATCGTTAAGATTTCAAGCATAATCATACTCTCTAATTTGAACCAAAAGCAGAATGAATTCATTTTTCTGAAACTATGGTTTTGAATCCAAAACCATGATTTTGGCCCCAAACCATGGTTTGTTAATTTTACCCCTTGTTTGACAATTTTTTTACCCAAATCATGGTTTTGGATGTTATCCAAACAGACTCTAAGAATAAGACTTGAAAAGCATTTTTTTTTAATTATATATATAAGCAATTTTGTTTTTCATGTCTAAACTCCTCTAGAGGAACCATGATGTGTCGCATATGCAGTCTTATCGCCTATTTCTCTTTTCGATTCTAATGGTGAAAAAAAAATATTAAAAAAGAAAGAAAGAAAGAAAGCGGGTGGCCCGCTAACCACTTTTTTCTCAATGAAAAAGAGAAGTACACGATTTTGATCACTACAAGTTATCTGGGCAGGGCTAGGGACTCCTTTGCGTATAGGAACTTCGATTTTCAGGAGGAAGCTGAGTTTTTAAAAGACCATCAAATCTGGATTTTTTTTTGGGGCAAAAAAGGCCCACTCAATGATCTCATTCTCATCCTTAAGGAATAAAGGCCAACTCAAAGAACAGGCACGACCCACTCGATCTACATAGCAAAATATCCAGTAAAAGATCCAACAGTTGAGGAAACCAGCAACCCGAATCATGCATTACTCAGTATGATTCATGAAATAAGACTGCAAGGTGCACAACGAAGTTAACAGACAACCTACAAACCTTCATTATACAACTACGTCCAAAATAGAAGTACTCACCGATGCCAACATAGCTTCCTCCCCCCTTCTTGCAAAATCTCGTAGGCAAGTTTGTACTTGTCAAGAGAAGTTGCACCAGCATCTATATATTTACATGCAGTTTCTCTTAGACTCCATAGCATTAAATTCCTGAGTTCCTGAGCGCTGCTCCATGATTCTGCATCAGGAAAAACACCATTCTCGGCATTTCTAGTCCAGCGGTGCAAGATGTAACGAGATGGAACTTCCCTTAATTCCAAAATTTGGAAAACCCTTAGAACATGTCTGCAAAGAATGCCTTCATGTTCAAACATCTGACAGCTACAGCTTACACTGATACTGGATGCACTAAAGGTAACCACATGCTTCTCAGGATCATTCCCACACTTACGCACCAAATATCTGCTGAGGACCCCCTCTTCAAAAATTTTAAACCCTAGATAACTGTACGATTGCAGAAGCTCCTTTGAAATATTTTGAATATGGTAAGAGTATAAACCCTTCTACATTGATCTTCTACTGGTTCCTTTGTTTGCAAAAATGGTTGGAAATTAGAGGTATTGAAATCCTCTTTTCTTTCTTCCTCACGGCGTCGCTCAAGACCTCTTTCATACCGTGAAATGAACTCCATCAGGGGCGTTTGGCCATTTAAAAGTGTACCAAAGAATGAATCAACACTTTCATTCATATGAATGCCTGCAAAAAAGGTCCCCTTCAAATACAATGGAACCCAAGATGCACGCTTCTCATACATTTCCTTCAGCCAAGCATTGCCCTCTAGTCCATATTTGTTGATTAGCGCATTCCATGTGGTGTCAAATTCCTCAACTGTCTGACTTTGGTAAATGCACCTCTCATAATCATATGCAAATTTATTACCCATCAAACCCACATTCTCTTGTTCTTTTACCTTAATTTGCCACAATGAAAAACGATGATGGGTTCCTGGAAAGACTTTTGCCAATGCCCTTCTGGATTGTAATGTCTTGA
>NW_021634182.1:0-31076 GCF_004799145.2 Neltuma alba | reverse complement strand
CTAAATCCAAGAAGCGATCAAATTTTTAGATGCTTTTAGTTTTGTGATTGATTTACATGAAAGTTATTATTTTTGAGTGCAATATAGCTTCAATGATCGAATTCGAGATGCTGATGTGCTGTACTTGGTGGGTCTCCGTTTGGTCATCCACTCCAACAAGGATTTGCAACTGGTCTGTTATTGCAGGTATCATTCCTTCCTTCCCCTTCCTCCCTCGTCTTTTAAAAAAAAAAAAATCATTTCTTCACTGATTTAAATGCTTTACCTCAGAGTAACAATCTTAGTAGATAAATAACTGTTAGTTGTTCTAATGTCTTTATTCCTCTGTTTCTTTTCCACCCTTTTCTTTTCTTGGTTGGCCTTTTCACCTCTTAAATTTTTAAAAATAACTAGAAAGCTGCATGTTGCAACGAGATGTGGAATGCTTGTACCTTGTAGTCATTGAATTCTTGTAAGTTATGAATATAGAAATATAATACAGCAACAGCAACAAACTTAGAAATATAATACTTCCACATGAAATGATATCTGCACATTAATACAAAACTAGTTATATATATTTATCTTAGAAATTGCATCCAAAACCTTAGATATAGGTAGTATAGATTTTAATGATTTCATATAGTTTCCCAATGGATGCTGCTGTGCATTACGGGTTTGGTTAAAAAAATATAGGGCTTGAGCAAAAGAGAGACTTCTGATATAAGAAATTAAAAAGACGATAATTTTCTGGTCAAGGTGCCATTGAAATTTTATTTATACACAGTGAAACAGAATCCTGAAGATACGGGAAGAGATTAAACAGATATTAGGTGAGCTCATTCAGGTAGAAATTATGGACTTGTTTGATTCTATTTATTTGTTTGAATGATTTGTTTTGAAACCATATCCAAAGACAAAAATAAAGAAAAATAGTATTATGAAGAAATTGATTTGAAAATAAGTTTTAAGAATGTGAAAACAAAATTTTTGTTCAATTCACTTGTTTTACTTAATACATATTGACATAATTTTCTTATGATAAATTAATTTCATATAACATCAATGAACTAATATAGAAATGTCTTTTGAACTTTAAATGAACATAAAATGATATAGTTATAATTTAATTTGACATTATTTTAAACGTATTCCGAATAATGGCATTTATGTGAATAGTACATATATTGATTAAAAAAATAATTGTACCAGTTTATATTCACCGTATATAATCCTTATAATTGAGCACATTCTGTTTTGCTTTCAATAGATAGGCTAACAAACGTGTCTTCACCCATATTTTACCTACATTTTATGGTTATTTAAATTATATAACTTTTTGCCCAACATTTTTAATTATATAATTATATACATTGCATTGTAATATTCTCACGTGCTGAACAATGTGCATGCTTCTGCTTCTTGCAGTTTCAAATACTATGTCCATCCACATGGTTGCTAGGAACATTATTTTTCTTGCTAATCATTTCTTGTGGCCATGCTTCCTAAAACTTTTTCTCGACAATAACAATCCTCCTCCCTGCTTGAAGCGACACAATAGATATCTTTGTTGTTTCCAATTTTTATGTTTCTCGTTTTTGGAGCTATTTCATATTATGGCAAGGCTTCACTGCAATTAGTGATATCAAGCCTATGATGGTATTTATATTTTACTTAGTCGGTTGAATCAGGTGCAATCTGACTTCTGAGGGAAAATTCTTCTATCTGCAGCTTAATGGCCATGATCACGGGACAGAAGCTAATGCAGACCTAATGCTTGGTGCATCAAGGGATCACATCCTGGTTGTCGGACTTCATGCATTCTCTATTTCATTCCATTATCTATTTTTTGGAAGTTAAATATTTCTTTCATAAAGGATTGGAGTTATGTATTGGAATGTGGTGGTGGGATAATGGAATTTACAGTTACTGTAGACAAAGCTGATGGGG
Source organism: Neltuma alba (assembly GCF_004799145.2). NCBI lineage: Eukaryota > Viridiplantae > Streptophyta > Magnoliopsida > Fabales > Fabaceae > Neltuma > Neltuma alba. The sequence continues at coordinate 29,147 of NW_021634182.1, read as the reverse complement.
ATCTTCATGATTCTATTTCATTAAGTTGGCAGGGCTTTTGTTTGGCATAGAGAATGACAGAGTATACCCTTTTTTTAGCTCCTCATTTCTATCATTACAATACAATTGAGACAAATCTACATGCACTATTTACTGCTGTGGTCTATTCAACTAATTTGCTGGAAGAATAAAGCATCTCAAACTGTCTTCATCACTTGAAGGGGAACATCTACTGACTATTGTTGATATCATTCATTGCTTTTGCAAACAAGTTCACCAAATTCTTTCATGCTTTTCAGGTTGGAATGGCTGCAAACTTGCGAGATTTTGTACTAACCAATTCTGACGGAAAAGAGGTATAGAGCTAGGTACATTTGCATTGTTTACTAAGTTTGAACTTTCACCTTTTGCGTGCTATTTCATATATCATCGGCAATGGTTGGTTGGTAAACATTGAATATCAGTTTCAACCTACTACTATGATATCTCTATGCTTGGTAGTCCAAATAGATATAATGTCAACATAGCCACGTGCATAAATATGTGTAGAGCAAATATACTTTGAATAGTCCAATGGTTTAGTCATGTGCGTACTGTACAGTATATAAAGAGGTTAGGGTATACAATCAGTAAACGGCTGTGATTTTGGAGATATTTCCTCCTTGATATTCTCTCCTGATCTACCCAAGATATTCACCCAAGTATGTGCGTATAAATCAGTCATAAGGTACAATATTTATTTTATATAATTACCACTTCCCCCCAAGTTGGATCATAGATATTGATCATGTCCAACTTGCTTATGAACCTCTCAAAGGTCTCTTCTGACAACCCTTTTGTGAGAATGTCTGCCAATTGCTGCTTGGTTGGAACATATGACAAACACACGATGCCTTCTTTCACTTTTTCTTAGATAAAATGTCTATCAACTTCAACATGTTTGGTCTTGCTATGTTATATTTAACGCCATGCTTAGAGATGCCTTTTTATCACAGTAGAGCTTTACCGGTGAATCAATCTTCACCTGAGCTTCTTCTATCACCCTTTGAAGCCATAGTCCTTCCATAATACCCTGAGCCAATGCTCTTAGTTCGGATTCTGCACTACTTTTGGCCACATCTCCCTGTTTCTGATACCATGTAGAGCAAATATACTTTGAATAGTCGGATGGTTTATTCATGTACAGCATATATACATATTAGGGCATATAATCAATAAATGTTTATGATTATGGAGATATTTCCTCCATGTTATTCTCTCCTAATCTACCCGAGATATTCGCCCAAGTATATGCCTATAGATCAGTCATAATATACAATATTTATTTTATTTAATTGCCACAATATGTTTCTTGGCATACATTTTATGCATGCTTTCATGTCTCAAGCCCAACATTGGGAGTATGATGGGAGATCATGGGTATGTATGGAGTTCCATCTTCTAGTGAGGCTAAAAGATAAGCTGTTGACTGCAAATTGTCCAGATTGTGGGTTGCTAAACACAACAAAAACTGACCCATGATCATTCCTATGAAATTTTAGATTGATCAGGGCTGTTGGCCAATGGCCATAGTTAGGGGCTGTTTCATTCCCTCTTCCAGATAGAAAAAAGGTGTTAATGATGGTAATAGCTGCATTTTGTACCTGTGGCACTTTTGGAAGAAGGTCATGGCAGAGATCGTCTTGCCTCTAGGTCTTGCATGAAGACTAATTGAAAGATGCTCAGATTATGAGTTTTAAGAACTGTAAAGACAACCTCCGGCTAGAGGCAGGATCAGGACATGAGATACAAGACATTCTCTACCCAATGAATATGAGCTGTACTATGTGATATGTAGGGACCGAACCCATATCTGCCTGCAACCCTGACTGGTTTCTATACTGCATTCATGTTGAAAATATTTTATGCTGCATGCATGTTGAAAATCTGCGTGGAAAAAATCTCACGGGATGATTGAATTTCCTCTTTCCAAAGATTAGGCTGTCGAATTTTTAATACCATTGACATCATGATGAAATTAAGAAGAGGATAACACCATTCGAATCTTAGGTAAAAGGTTCAGAAGTTCTACTACATGATGGGATACCTGTTGCATATGCTTCATCCCCCACAGAAACTGTAAGCTTCTTCACTTTTAAATGCCATCATCAGTTGAGTACTTTTCACGAAGTATGCACTGTATTAGGAAGAACCAGCAAAATTTTAAGTAATAAATGTTCACAGTCATTGTCATGAATTTTAAGAGAGAGGGGATAAAGCAATTGGAACGGGCAAAAATCAATTACTTGTTTTGCAGGCTAACTATGTTTCTGCTCATGACAACGAAACCTTGTTTGACATTGTGAGCTTGATGGTGTGATGGGATCTTTAAATTGTCATTGACCTAGAATGGTTGTGTTATGTTGTGGCCTGCTTGCAATTTCATCAGTTCTGCTTCATAATATGGCCTATTCGTTCAAGTTCTGCTTCATACTCTTTGCCCGGCTAATGATTACTCATTATGAAACACTTGTTGAATTAAAGAGAATCCAAAATACATGAACTTCTAAAAGAAAATAATTCAAAGGAACGTTAAGGTCTGAAATTTTAATTATTAGTTTATTACCGTGACTGCCATCTATATGAGTTTATACACATTTAGTACTTGCATTCTATCTTCACAATGGTTAGAACATATCAGCAAGTTCAGAGCATCCTAGGTCTGTGGAGTCATGGCTTCGGACAAACCAATCTGTGACTTGGCTGCCTTTCCCATTCATCGTGATGGTTGGGTTTTGAAACACTGGATATTAGGGAACTATAATAACTTGTAAAGCGCAGATGTCTTAAGAAAGAGCTGTATCCATGTGACTCATTTTGAACACTACACGACACTCTATACATTGACACTTGAAATTTTGCCATGTCACCGTGTTTATGTTTATGTTAGTGTTCTTTTTTTTTTTTTAAAAAAAAAGAACAATTATGTGTTGCCTATGCAGTAAAGGGTTCATAGCATGATGGCTGACTGTGTTTTTTGAAATTTAAGCAGTTTAGTCAATTGGGCCACTGAGTTATTGTGTTAACGATTTCTTCATCATGAAATCAGCTGCTTTCCTTTTTCAGTTTATTATTTCTGGGACTCAGTCATTTATGTTTCCTAGGGGATACCATTTTTTCACTCTAGTGATGAGATACTCCGCTCCAAATCGCTTGATCGAGATTCATACAATTCTGGAGATTGGTTCAATAGGTTGATTCTACAAATTCTCAGTTCCATAACCTATAACTTATTTTCAATCTTACAGATAATTCTGTTCAGATAATTCCTTTTCTGTCATTGTCAATTTAATGTGTTTCCTTCTGCATCTAATATTGGTTTTCCTCCTATGATTTCAGGCCTGATTTTTCACATAATTCTAATAATTGGGGTGTTGGGCTTCCTCCACGGGAGGAAAATGAAAAGAACTGGCCGCTGTAAGAGTTTAAACACTTTATCATCACCGTTTAATGTATGCATTTCTTAGTTGAGTGTCAACTCATCAGGCACGATATGACATAAATTACCATATTCTGGTGATAAAATTGTGTTATGCAAAAGATCTTATTATTGATTTACTGTTTATGTTCCGGCCGTTGCTTCATCTAGTAATCTTGTGTCTTTTTTAATCAGAATGAAACCAAGATTGGCAGATCCATCTTTCAAGCCTCAGGAGAGCGACATCCTTGCCAGGTTAGAGAATTTTTTAAACCTGTTGCGTATAAGGTACTCGTCACCACTATTCCGTCTGAGGACAGCAAATGCTATCCAGGTGAATACATTTTGAATATCTTCCTATGGAATCACTGCCTTCATTAATCATGGAAACTAAATGCTCCTTTAACTTGCCAAAGGGAATAACCTAAATTGGTGACCAATTATCTTCACATATGGATATTTCAACTCCACTAAGCACCATTGTTTCCTTTCATTTTTAGGGCTTATGTTCTTTTTCAGATATGTTGTTAAATTTGTTTGTGAACTATACCCTTATTTGGAAAAGCTAAATTTCAGCTTATCCAGAATTTCCTTTTAGTGTAAGGTATTTCAACTGTCACTTTTTCTAAATCCTGATCTTCTTGGCCTTGTATCTTAAAACATTTCTGTTAAGTGTAGAGAGGCAAAAACCAGAATATTCATTCACTGAAAGCAATAAGTATCAGTACAGGGGTATATACTCTGGCTGATACACGTCAATGATTACTCTTCTCTCTCTATAACTAACTCTAAAGGTAAAACTTACCACGTTCCTCAATACAATTACCATAAACCCCTTACCAATATGACGCATATATCAATTCTCCCCCCTACGAGAGAATCCTTGTCCACAAGGATAGGACGGTGAACTGGTGCAGTAGCTTGAAATTGAGTAAATTGCTGTTTTATGACAGAAAGATCTTCCCAGGTAGCATCTTTTGGCTGAGTAAACTTCCATCAAACCAAAACTTGAGTAATAGGCAGATTATGGTGTTTAATGAGCTTACGGCCAAGAATTTCTTCCGGCTCCAACATAAACTGGCCGTTGTCATCTATTGGGGGTAAAGATTGAGTAGAGATAGCTGCTGGTCCCACATGTTTCTTAAGGAGGGAGACATGAAACATAGGGTGAATCCGTGTCCCTGCAGGCAGCTGGAGTTCATAAGTGACAGCACCAATTTTCTTCAGAATAGGATAAGGCCCAAAATGACAAGCTGCTAGCTTGTGTAGGGCAGAATTGTTGATCAAATTGTGTCAAAAAGGATGAAGCTTCAGATAAACCATATCACCCACATTGAAATGACGCTCAGTTCGATGTTTATTGGCCTGCTGAATCATTCGGTGTTGGGCTTTCCCCAAATGTTGTCTGAGAAGCAACAAGACTAATTCCCGTGTTAAACAAGTCCGGTCCACCAAGTCATTGGGGGAATCACCTGCTATGTAAGGTAAGTGCAGTGGCGGTGCAACACTATAGACTGCTAACATCCCAATGGAAGAGTGATAGGTAGTGTTGTACCAAAGTTCAGCTAGAGGCAGCCATTTAACCCATTGTTTAGGAAAATCACTAGTCATACATCTCAAATAACATTCAAGGCAGCGATTGAGGACCTCAGTTTGGCCATCTGTTTGAGGATGGTATGCAGAAGAGTATTAAAGCTTGACCCCATATAATCTGAACAATTCCTTCCAAAATTTCCCACAGAATATAGGATCTCTATCAATGACTATAGTCTTAGGAAACCCATGTAATTTCACCATGTTATCCAGAAAAATTTGGGCCACTTCAACTGCTGTAAAAGGATGTTTTAAGGCCATAAAATGGGTAGCTTTAGACAACCGGTCAACCACTACTAAAATGGTGGACTTAGAATAGGAACTTGGAAGACCATTGATGAGATCCATAGAAAGATCAGTCCAGATATGTTCTGGAATTGGTAATGGTTGAAGTAACCCTGAAGAAGCAATCAACTTAGGTTTAAAGCATTGGCAAATGGTGCATTCACGCACAAAAGTACGGACATAGCGTTCTAACCGTTTCTAATAAAAAATAGAGCCAAGGCGCTGGTAAGTGGCATGGACCCCCGAATGACTCCCAATGCTGTCATTATGAAAGTAGGAAATGAGATCATAGCAAAGGTTACGATATGCTTCCACCACTAATTTCCCATTACGTTTGAGTAATTGGTACTGCCATGTAAATCTAGGATGAGAATCCTGATTTTGTTCTAGTTCTCAGATCAGCTGCTGTAGTTGATCATCAGTTAACCAAGAGTCTCGAACACGGTCATACAATGGTGAAACAAGTTGGGACAGAGCTAAACAAGACCCTTCAGATCATCGGGAAAGTGCATCCGCCGCTGTATTCTCACTGCCCTTACAGTAAGTTATTTCATAATTCAATCCCCATAATTTATGGAGCCATTTAAACTGATCCTGGGTTAAGTCACGTTGCTCCAGAAGGTGTTTCAGGGGTAGGTGGTCAATTTTGATAATGAACTTGTGACTACATAGCTAAGATCGCCATTGTTTGGCTGCAAAAAGAATTGCCAACACCTCACGTTCATATGTTGACAGAGGCCTTTTTGTAGAGGTCAGAACCTTACTAGCAAAAGCAATATGTGGAAATCCCGGAGATTATGGGATACAAGTAAACAGATATTACTTGCTATTATTTCATTCCTTATTTAATTGATTCTTTTAATGTTGTAATCATTTTATTATACTTTATTATCCTTTAATTCCTTTCCTAGGATAGTCGTCCACAGCTCCTATAAATCTCTGTACAGCTTAGTAGTCAATAAATAAAATAGAAGCATACAGTATTTTTTTTCCCGCCAAGTCAACTCTGGAGCACGATGGCTCCAGTTATTCCCGCCAAGGTATGACATCGGTCTTTGAAGGGGCTGCTGTTCTGATCGTCCTAGAAAAACTCATAGGAGACAACTACCATGAGTGGGCCCAGTCTGTTCAGCTCGCAATTGAAGGACGAGGTAAATTGGGCTACCTCACCGGTGACACCTCCTATCCATTTGCGTCTAATCAGCAAGCCATGCGACAATGGAAGACTGAAAACACGATGGTTTCTTCCTGGCTTATTAACGCCATGATACCAGCCATCAAGCGGAGTTTCATGTTCCTTCCCACAGCACGTGAGATATGGGAAGTAGTACGGGAGGCCTACTCCGATGGTGAAAATGTCTCCCAAGTCTTTGAAATCAAAACGAAACTATGGCAATTAAAGCAAGGTACAAGAAACTTGAATGATTATTATTTGACCATGTCGGCTCTATGGCAGGAACTTGATCTCCATAGTGAAGACACTTGGAAATGCTTAGAAGACGCTGCACTATACCAAAAGAAAGTTGACAAAGAGCGCCTCTTTGAATTTCTTGCAAGTGTGAACTTCGACCTTGATGCTGTTCGAGGATGCCTCTTAAGTCGGGTTCCCTTACCAACAGTCTGAGAAGCTTTTGCAGAGGTACAGAGGGAGGATTCGCTCCGCAGAATAATGATGCCTATCTTTGGCCTTGTCACCAATACAGAATCCTCTGCCCTGCTTTCTCGCAACTCAAACAATGAAGGCCCGAGACCTAAACTCATTTGTAAGCATTGCAAAAAGACTGGACATACAAAGAAACGTGTTGGGATATACATGGTAAACTTGCTGATTGGAAACCAAAGAAAGGCAGAGGGCGTGGCTATATTGCTGGCACAGAACGAAGTGCAGATACATCTACCACATCCCCTGTTGGTATCAACGAACAACTTACCAAATTAGTAGAGTTGCTTAGCAACCTACAAGCTCCTAGTCAGTCATCTCGTGCACAACCAACAGCTACTGTGGTGCACAAAGGTAATTTCTTGCATGCTTTGACCACAATTCAAAGCCTATGCATAGGTAGGTGTTGGATAATTGACTCTGGTGCATCAAATCACATGACTGATAATCGTAACTTATTCATTTCTTATACTCCTTGTGATGGCTCTCTTAAAGTAAAAATTGCTGATGCCTCTTTATCTGTTGCAGCTGGGATTGGGGATATTCGAATTTCTGAACACATAACCCTTCACGTTGTTCTGCATGTTCCTAAATTAAAGTGCAACTTAATATCTGTGCACAAACTTACAAAGATTGACAAATGTCATGCTGATTTTTATGACACTCATTGTTTATTCCAGGACCTGTCAACAGGGAAGATGATTGGGAGTGCTAAGGAATTTGATGGCCTGTATTACTTTGATGACGCCTCTATCACAAACACTAGTGTTTGCAATAAAATTTCTCTACCTAGGGACAATGATATATTTCTTTGGCATAAACGCCTTGGGCATCCTAACTTTCAGTATTTAACTCAAATGTTTCCTTCAAGTTTTTCTAATAAAAATGTTTTAGAACTCTCTTGTGATGTGTGTGAACTTGCAAAGCATCATCGTACTACTTTTTCCAGAAATATTTATCAACCCCCATCTCCTTTTGCTACCATTCATAGTCATTTATGGGGCCCTAGTCAGATTGCAAACCGAACTCAACACAAATGGTTTATTACTTTTATCGATGATCATACTCGAGTTTGTTGGACTTATCTACTAAAAGAAAAATCTGAAGTTTATTCTGTTTTTACAAATTTCCATCAAATGATCAAAAATCAATTTAATACCTCCATCAAGATTTTCCATACAGATAATGGCACCGAGTACATTAATAACAATTTTTCAGATTTTTTCCAAGAAAATGGCATCATTCATAAAAGCTCTTGCCCTCACAGCCCCCAACAAAATGGGATTGCAGAACAAAAAAACCGACACATTTTAGAAGTCACTCGTGCCCTTCTCCTTACCCATAATGTGCCAAAGTTTTATTGGGGTGATGCGATTCTCACTGCCACTTTTCTCATCAACAGAATGCCAAGCAGAGTTCTCTCCTTTAAAACCCCTCTAGAGGTCCTTCACTCAACTTATCATGTACCTTACCTTCACAACAATCTTCCTTTAAAGATTTTTGGATGTTCTGTTTTTGTCCACCTACATAACCAAGGAAAGCTTGATCCGCGCACTGTTAAATGTGTTTTTCTAGGATATTCTGCCTCTCACAAAGGGTACAAATGTTACAACCCTTGTACCAAACGCCTTTATATTAGTTGTGATGTCACCTTTCATGAATCTGAACCTTTCTACTCCCAGTCTTCAATTCAAGAGGAGAGTTGGGATGAATTGAAACCTTTAGAGTCCATCGATGACTCTATCTCAGCTTGTAGTTCTTGCATCAATTTTTGGAGCCCTAGCCCTTTACATATACCATGAGCATACTCGCAACTTCAAGTGCAGATTAATGAAAACCTAAGACTTGGCATGGAACACCCTTGTATCAGCGACTCACAAAAGCATAGTAACCTTGACAGAACAGATATCAATATGAACCATGATGATTTTGAGGCAAATCCCAAGCCATCTCCGAAAATATGTTCTAACGGTAGCGTGAAAGAATAGAGCCGGAGAAACTTGACAAATCAATTGCATTGTTTCTCAAAACATTCGCAGCGGCCGCCTAAGAGCTTTCGCCTTTGCTAGGCTTGAGAGCTAATGCTGCACCAATCCTTCCTTTTGAGTAGAAATAAAATGAGTGTTGGGTGCAAATGATGATTGTTTACCATCACACAATAGCTGACAGTTGTAATGAAAGTATAAAATTGAGTTGTTACAATAGATGTTGTATGATTCTGTACTTTTCATTGGATTCAGTAATCAAAGGCAGTAGAAAAGGGTATACTATTTGTCAGTTATGGATATTAACTTAGTTGCACTATTTAATTTTGAGAAGACATCTAATTCTACTTTGTACTATGTTGCAGGTAGGGTCATCTAATCCGGCTGCTTTGTTGTGCCGGGTAGGACAACAGCCGTGTTTGTAGAGCCTCGCAAAATATGAGTGCCATCTAAGCATTGCCTGATGCTTTGAGATTTTGATTATGCTGGTTTTGGTTTATCAGAACTGTTGGTTTTGTTTTACTTTTCATCACTATACGAACTCTGAGAAGCAAAACCATGATGGTATGATCTACTTACTTTTCGAGGAACTAACAATTTGAGGGTCTAGTAAATTTTCTCCTTTGGCAACTTTTGCTGATTAAATAAAAGATTACTATCTCTGGTTTCAAATATAAGACCTAATTTACAGTGTAATTTGCAATTTACTACAAACTAGATATTTAGGACCGGAGGTAATATGTAGTTTTTGCTGTTTTGCAAGCACAGGTAGGTGTCACTGGCAGAGAGATAAACATTGAATTGTTAGTTCTTTTTTATAAACATATGCATTGCCCCAAGTCCTTTATAGTGGAAATTGTATGATGAAAAATATAATTAAATCAGAATTGGTTAGAATTATAAGAAATTTTTTTTAAAAAAATAAAAAATGAAATGTATATTTCTCCCAACTTTTCAGGAAACATTATAAATGGGTCTAGATAAAAACTACTACTTTTAGTCCTAAGTAGAAGACCTCGTTTTTAGTTTATAAATAAGTTCTTATAATTAGAATAAGAGGTAATAATAACAATTCACTCTCCTAAAAATGGTTTACCATTCTATTTCTCGGCATTGGGTTAGGTTGAAGCCCGACCCGACCCTACTAATATGTCGTAATCTTGTGCATTGTCATTCGTCTCAAGCAACATATTTTTCTTTTTCTTTGTTTTATTCAATCCAAATCCCTTTTTTCTAAATAACATGGGAAAAAGATACAAAATTAAACATATTACTTCCGTGAATTTTATTTGCTATGTGTTCTTTTTTAATTTGTTGACGTTAAAACTTAAAATATTGAGCAAAGTATTTTCTAATAAAAATATTAGTCTGGCATATATGGACCTGTATCTTGCATTAATGTAAGTAACCAAAACAGAATTATGGTAAAAAATTTTTTAAAAAAAATGTAACCAAAACACAATTTAGCTAAGATACCTCAATTTTATTCCATTGATCAAATTCAGTCAATTGAATTTCACAACCTCTTATTTATAACTATAATTTACATAGTGTTAAAATAATTGAAGTAATAATTATTTTGAAAAAAAAAAAAACTCAGCCTTGACCACCCATGAGTGTGCCATTATCGATTGTCATTCAATGGAATTTTCTTGTCTTTTTTTTGGGGGGGGGGCCGTAAGGGTGTGTGTTCCATTGATCATTGGTCCCTTGAGTTAAGGGGAAAGCAGTATTGCTTTTATTTTATTTTAATAAAAAAATAAAATTTTAACTTGCTTTTCAGTTGTTTATTGAAAGCTTGACTTCAAATTAAACAAATAACCCATATGGCTGAATCATAACTCTTTGAAAATTTTCTTTTTGCTATAAGTGAGAAACAAAACAAAGCTGGAAAAATATGACAAATATGCAGCAAAAAAAAAAAAAAAAACAAAGCTAGCTACAATGACAGTGACTCAAACTCAAGAAACATCAAGTAAGGTCATTCTCCATAAGCATTTTTGAGGACATCTGGCAAGAAATAACTATAATTTTAAAATAATTTATCCTTGAGAATTATCTTACACCATCTCTGATAACATCTGGCGAGAAACATCCAGTTAAGCAAGGCCCATCTCTTTTGCATCTTTTCAAAATTCCATCTAGCACGACTATAATTTTAAATAATTTATATTTGAGAATTATCTCATACCAATATTTAGTTAATTCTTTTTTAATGAATTTGTCTATGATTTTACAAAAAAGAAGAAGCTAATTCTCTTTTATTTGAAATGTTTTACTATGGTTTTTCAAAGGATTGAGTTTATTCTATTGTATATTCATACAATATAAAATAAAAATATTCTTTCATCTATTTTTCATAAATTAAATCTAAATTGCCACTCTTAATGTCAAGCGACCCCCACTAGTTTCAAAGTCACTCAATCATTTTATACTCATATGGGGATGGAGTCAGAAAAAGGGCAATAAAAGTGTCATTTGATGGTGAAAAAAAACATTGAAAAGTGCCCAGATGCACTCCAAAAAAGAAAAAAAAATCTAGAATTTGCCATTTTCCCTTCAGGTGCTCAATAATTGAGAGTCATTTCTTACCGTTCACTCATTTTACAGCAATGTCAACTTTATTTGTGTTCTTTTTTTATTTCATATGCAGCTGTGAGGGTTAAAAAAGCTGAAAAAGAAAAAACATTGCAAACAGATCTGAAAAAATTGTCTTCTTGTAATCTGAAGAATATTTTTTCTTCATTTGATGTGGAATAATGATGAACTGGTCTTTTGTAGCACCCTACATTTTGATATGAACATCTTCACTTTATTATTGTGCCCATTTTCAATTGTATTGGAATTTGCAAGGCAATAAACCAGTTTCTTTTTTTTTTTCTTTTAATGAGAGATTGGGTTCTTAGGGTCTCCATTTTTTTAATGGAAGAAAAAGCAAATAAAAATAACCATCTCCAAGTGGCAGATAGAGGTGAATATCGTGGGAAAAAAAACCGGATCAGACTGGCCTATTCAACTGGTGAACCGGCTTGATGTCTAGTCTGGGTTAAGGTAAGAACTGGCCTATTTTTGAACCGATGGTAAACCGATTGAGCCAGTAAGAACCAATGTTAAACTGGGTAAACTGCCAGTTTAGGAGGTTTATCTGGTTTATTAATTTTCCCCCTCCAAAGCCAAAAATGGCTGCGTTTTGAAAAAAAAAAATCAAACCAAAACCCCTCGGCTTGACCTCAACCCCCTAGTCTCCTTTCTTATTCGGTCTCATTCCCTCGGTCCCAAGCTCATCGAATCTCACCATCGTGCTATGCTCACTACTCCGTCCTCTATCTCTCAGCCTGACTGGTCACTCTTAGAGTCGTCATCATCGCCTTGCTGTAGCCTACTGTCGTCTGAAGCTCTCACTACCCTCACCTCGCGTGAAGCTCGTCCCCTACATTGCTTGAAGCTCCTCAATACCCTGCCCACCATCACCAATCCCGACGCTTGAGGATCCTTGTCCTGCCATCGCCTCGCCTCGCCTCGCCTCGCCTTGCTTGAAGCTCCTCGCCTTGCCCGCCGCCTTGCCCGAAGCTCCTTGTCATGTCATCACCGGTTAGTGAGTTCTCGTCGATCTCAGTTCTCCCAAGTCCAAACTCCTAATTTCTCAATCTCTGATCTTTCACCGTCACACTCACTCTCAGTCTCTGATCTCTCGACCTCTCACAGACTCAACTCAACCCTAAACTCTCAGTGTTTGAACTTGGAAGTCGTAAGCTAATAATCTCTGCCATCTTTTATTTTTTTGGTTTGATTTTGCCATTCTGGATTCTGATTCTGCTTCTGCTTGAGGATTGCTTGTGCAAATTAATTGTATTCTGAAATCTGAAACCATCAATGGATTCCATGTATTCGTGTAATCTCCTCGAGACTGTGTTTGCTGTTTGGTACTTTGGTTTAAAATTACTTGTTTGGTTTCAAAATTGTGGACTGTGTTTGGTTTAAAATTGTGGTGATTATATATAGTTATATACTAAATTCTGAAACTGTGTTCGGTTTTAAAACTATGGACTGTGTTCGGCTGTAATTAAGTGGTTTGTTCAATATGAAATCAGAATCAATATGAAACCGAATAATTGATTGATTGTTTAATCATTAATGTTGTGTTGAGCTTTTGATTTGTTTTTTCAGTAGTAGTGATGGATATTACAAATAACCAAAGTTCTGGAAATGACAACATGACTTCTAATACTGGATCTTCAACTCCCCATACCGAAACCTCCACACCTACATCTTCATTACGTGCCAAAACTAATCCAGCATGAGCACATATTGCCTACAGAAAAGAGGGAACACAAAATATATATACATGTCTTTTTGTACTAATAGTTATAGAGGAGGTGGGATAAATAGGATGAAGCAACATCTTGCTGGCACTATTGGTCAAATAGCTGCTTGTAAAAATGTTGAATCACCAAATGTCATAAGTAGTGCAAGGAAAAGGTAAGCTTCTCGGAGCATAGACAATTATTTTACTCCTAGGACAACTCCTGATTCCTAACCTAACCTGACATTAAGAGTGCATTAGCAACTAAAGAAGCAAAGCATAATGTGAAAATATTGATTGCTGAATGGGCTATTGTAAACTGCATTCCGTTTAAGGCGTTTGATTGCCCTTTATTTCAAAAAGCTATGGGTGGTATTACTTCAATAGGGCCTGGGTTTAAAGCTCCAGTACTTATGATTTTAAAACCAACTTGTTGAGTGATTGGAGAAAAGAATGTCAGTTACTTATTGATAGTCATCAAGCTAAATAGAAAAACAATAGCTACACACTCATGGCTGATGGATGGACTGATGTTAGACAACATACTGTGATAAACTTCTTAGTGTATTCTACACATAGTATGGTATTTGTGAAGTCTGTTGATGCATTAGATCTAGTTAAAGATGTCAAAACTCTATTCACACTATTCTATGAAGTCATTGAGTGGATTGGTCCTAAAATATTGTTCATGTAGTGATTCACAATGCAGCTAATTATGTAGCATGTGGTAGATTGATTAAAGAGAAGCATACAAGTATTTATTGGTCACCTTGTACTGCACGTTGTTTGAATCTTGTATTGAAGGACTTTTCAAGCATGCCTCATGTGTCAAACCTCGCATCTAAGGCATCAAAGATAACTGTCTTTGCATATAATCATATGGTTTTCTTATTGTGGCTGAGGAAAAGACCAGTTTGAAAAGAAATTATGTGTCCTAATGTCACAAGGTTTGCTACCACATTTATTACATTGCACAGCATATATATGCACAAGAATGACTTGCAAGCTTTAGTTATTGATAAATATTTTGTGGATCATAAATTATCAAAGACTGAAGCAGGAAAAAATTTTAGTGCAATCATATTGGACAATTGGTTTTGGAATGATTGTTATCATGTTGTAAAGATTGTATCTTCTCTTATAAAATTGTCGAGAATTGTTGATTCAGATGAGAAACCTTCATTGCCTTATGTTTATGAAGGCATGAGAAGGGCAAAAATGGCAATTAAGGAGATGTTTAAGAAGAACAAGGACCTATATAAGCCCTACATTACAATCATTCAAACTTAATGGGACAAGCATTTAGAGACCAATCTTCATGCATCATCATATTTATTGAATCCTGCAATCACATATGCTCCCGACTGCCCTATCAAGTCAAAGTTAATGATGGCTTTAATTGATGTGGTGGAGTCTTACTCAGACAAAGAGGTTGATGGCTTCGTGGTAATGAAACAGGCAACTACTTATCGTGAAGCCAAAGAATCTTTCAGTAGACCATCATGTCAAAAAGTAGCACAAAAACTTGACCCTTGTAAGTGTTTGTATTTAATAGTTAATAGTATATTCATGGTGATTCACTAATTCTATATTTCATATTTTCATGATTTAGATGAATGGTGGACATATTATGGATGTTCAGTGCCAAAATTGCAACGTGTTGCGATGTGCATTCTTAGTTAAACTTCTTCTTCTTCTTCTGGCTGTGAAAGGAATTATAGTTTATTTGAACACATTCATACAAAAAGAAGAAATAGATTGGAGTACAAAAGGTTAAATGATTTAGTTTTCACAAACTATAACTTGCGATTGAAGCATAGGTAATTTGATCAGTTATAAATGCTTTTATTTTAATATGGATTTACATCTAATTGAAATTTTATTTGTCATTAAAGGAGTACATTGAAGAAGCAGAAGGCAAGCTATGATCCTATTGACTATGAAAATATTGACTTGGTGGACTTTTAGGTGACTGAAGAAGATCCTATTCCAGAGTTTAATGATAGAGATGTGGCAACATTTAAAAGTGTTTTCAACAATCAAGACATTTCAAATTTGACAACTCCTAGGAGGAATAACCGAATAATGAAGGTATTATTGTCTTAGTCTCTTAGAAGTTATAAATACTTTTATTTTAATATTGATTTACTCTTAATTGACATTTTATTATTCTCTTATTTAAGTGGTGATGATGATATGAATATTGTTGAACCCCCACCTCTACAAGATGATGTTGCTACTCCTTCTACTTTTCCTCTTCCAAATATTGATGTCTCAATTCATGGCCTTACCAATAAATTTAATAATGATTTTGATTTTCTATAGTGATGAAAATATATATATTTGTTAATGTTAGTTTGGTACAATTAAATATTTAAACCACTGTGGTTGTTTTTTGTATTTTGTTGAATGTTGATGAATGTTATTTTTATTTTGTCATTGCCAATTAAATTATATTATTTTAATATGACCGGTTTGATCCCGGTCTGACCCATTGACCCTTGACCTACTATCTAGACCGGTTCAGTGTCCAGCCCGGTTTTTTGTTCATTGTGTAGTATTGAAATTTTCTTTTTTTCTTTTTCTTTTTTTATTGCTAAGGGTGACTTAGAGGTTGAAAAATGGGAAGTAATAGACCCTTGCGAAAATATGTTACCGTAAAGATCACTTGCTTCATAAGACCGAAATCTTCATCATGTATGGGATGGAACCCAGGCATGGCATTTTGAAAAAGTTGTAAGCCTAGAAAGATGCTTTTGAAACTAAAAAAAAAAAAAAGCAAAAAACGAATATTAGCATATAATAAGAAGAGTCATTTGTATTTCACCAAAAAAAAAAAAAGAAGAGTCATTTGTAGAGATAGGATAAATGTGAATACCTCTCTCAAAAAGAATTTCAACCTTATTTTGTTATGTTACGAGGGACTAGCCTTAAAAGTTAGAATCAAGTCCAAGTAGAGATAGGACTTTTTTTTTTTACTAAAGCATATGCATCCTCCTATTAGAGGTAATTCTATTCGAAGTATTGTCAGGCACTAAATATAAGCACCTCTATCAATCGGGATTTGAATCTTAGTTCGTTAGATTATGATAAGCTAGTCTTTTTCTGTTAGACCCAATCCCTATTAGTAAGAGATACGAAGTTGGTGGTTGAAAAAACAACAAAAATGTAATGGGCCCCGTTAGGCTCATATGGGTCATCCATAAACAAATTGAGCCTAATACAACCATAAACAAATTAGGCTAACTGTGTCTATCCATGTTGTTGGCCCAAAAAATATTTTTGTCTGTCCATGTTGAGTTCAGGCACCAAATTTGTTAAACCGAGTTTAGATTTAGTTTTTCCACCATGAAGAAAAATCCGTTAAGTTGTTGTTTCAAAAGTTTCCACTTAGGAGTAATAGGCTCTGAAAATATTTTTTCATGCAGAATTTACTTTAAAAGTTAAAAATATTAACAATTTTACTTTTTGTTGTTAAAAATATTAGCAGTCAATATCTCTATTCTAACCATCAATATTAGTTTTTCAATATTAGAAGGTAATATTATTATAATTTTAAATTTTCAGGATAAATCTGTATAAAAAAAACTTTTAGGTGCTAAAAATTCCAAGTAAAAACTTTCAAGACAAATTTGTACTTTAACCTCCAAAATTTTTAGAACAGTATTTAATTGCTCCATGTTAGAAATCATATTGGAAGATGCAAAATACCACCTGATGAAATTGCTAGTGTATAAAAAAAATTTAAGTTTGCACAGAAGAAGAATCATTTAATTTTTTAAATGTCCACAAAATTGTCTTCCTTTTCTCAAGCATCTATTCAAAATTCAACAAGTACCACTGTATCATTTAAAATTTCCGTTGACAAAAATTAAAATTCACGCGTGAAGCAGAACCTAAATGAGTGAGGTCGAAAGAAAAAGAAGAACATAAATAAGCTATTACCTTCGGTCATAATTATAAGAACTAATTGACTAATTTAAAAGGATTAAAAAAACAAATTAAGTTAGTTATTTGTAATAAATAGGTGTTGTCTTTCCTAAAATATCTTTACTAATCAAATTTATTGGCTAAAACTACCATTATTAGAAGGATTACCTTAAAAAAATACATAAATATGAGAGACAAAATAGATTGGGGTCTTATAATTAGAATCAAAATAAAAATCAAATAAAATCTTATATTAAGTACGGTAGTATTTGATTGTTGTTTTTTAAAACTCATCGTACCGCCTGAACTGAAACTTAACGAAGAAATATTCCGAATTTGGCTCACGCCTAGAAACAAAATGAGCATCTTTATTTTTTTTTTTCGGCCGGAGAAATTTATATTCACATCATGAGTATCTTATGACTTCAGTATTTTTACCATAAAAATTTAATGTTTTTGTGGCAATTATATAATTTTATCTATTAAGTCAGATTCGATTATTTCGATCTTGAATAAAATGATGACAGTTCATTAAGGATCCCAAAATTTTGAAATTCCACCTAAGGGCCAAGGACCTTTCACTAATTAAAAATACTGTGAACCAAACAATACACAAAATTGAAAATCATAAAAGTTTGAGACTTTGTAATTTTTAGTCATTTCAAATTGAACTTGAGTTAGAAAAACGACGATGTTAGAAAACACAGATCTTCCCCCCTCTACCGTTGGGCCCAAAAAGACGTCATTTTATATGGTTTATATCTCCTCAATCTCGTTTGATACTTGATATAATACATATTTAATTAATTTGATTACATTAAAAAAATTAGATAAATTAGTTAACTATGATAAATATAACATATTTTTTTTTAAATACTTTAATCATCTTCACTATATCCTCCCTCCCTCTCATACCTTGATTATAGTTAAAAAAATATTAATATGGGTGATTTGGAAAAAAATTGATAGATATAAAAAATAGATTTTATATTTAGGACTAAAATTAATTCTATAATTAGATCCTATATTAAGGACAGAATGAGTGTTTATTTTTTTTCCTCAATCAAGACTTTTGTTCCATTTACATATTAATTAATGTTTCTTTTCATTTAAATATTATTCCCTTAAGGATTGGATTATATATATGAGTATTTTTGTATACTGGTTCAACTACAATTAGATTATTAACCTTGAATTGATTCAATGATTAATCCGATGTTTAATACTGCCTCCGGTTATTAATATAAAAGTTAGTTAACTAATTTGGTCATATTAAGAAAATTTGTTAAGCTAGCTATTTATAACAAATAGTTGTTGTTTTTTCTAAAATATCCATGCTAATCAAACATACTACTCCTCCTTATTATAAATTCTTTTAACTAAATTACATGGTTTAAGAAAATAGTTAAAATTAGTTAAAAATAATTAATATGTAGCAAATATAGTTTTTTTTCCAAATATACCTCTGTATATAAATTGATAAATATGAGAGAATATAATAGTGAGATAAATGAAAAAAATTTATTAAATATATTAAATTAGGAGTAAGATAGATAATACCGTATTAAATGCTCAAACAAACTAAAAAAAGATCTTATAAAAAGGGATAAATCCATTTAAAAAATTAGATCTTATAATAAGGGACGGAGGGAGTATTTGCTAGAACAACTATTATTACAAGGACTATCTTGAAAAATATGGATAAATATGATAAACAAAATAGATTGGAGTTTTATATTTAAAACCAAAATAAAAATTAAACAAAATCTTATATTAATGATATTTAGAGCAAGTGGAGTCAAAAGCATTTGGAGCAAGTGGAGTCAAAAGCACGCGCGATGCAAATTGAGAAAAAGACTGGATTTTTTTTTTTGACCCGCAGAAAGAGACTGCATTTACTTGTTTGAATGTGATATATGTGAATAAATGTTGTGTTTAAAATTGATTGGGGGGGGGGGTGACCACAATTTCTATCTCCTTTTTTCTTCTCAGTGATAGTGTCCTTAGTGTACTATATGCACTGAATTTTTGTTGACATTGATAGACAAAGTACCACCAACGAAGAAAGAAGAGGATTGGAGCAACTCAAGAATATAGAAATAATTAGTTTATAACTAATTAACTAGTTATATTTATTTGCATCTGTAACTTTATTGGACAGTTATTAATATACCAATATAAAATGGAGCCTTATTATTTAAAAAAATACACATCCACAGGCATATTTATAAAATTTGTTATACTTTTCCTTTCTTTTCCTTATTGTTGTACTGCCCAACAGGACCTGCATCTAATTACTTAATACAAGAAAAAAATTACTTAATACAAGAGAACGAGTGTTTTGATGAATTGATTATATTTTATTTATTCCTCATTTTCATGATTTTTTAAATCATTTATGATAAATGTTGACTCTTATAAGTCTTAACTTTAATGGAAGTTTTTCTTTTCAATTAAGGGAGCATGTAATTGCAACTTGAGACTACAAATCCGAAATTAACCCCATAACCTTTCATGTGCAAGGAAGCTTGCATGTCTGTTAACGAAAATTTCTTAATATTTATTTAAAAACTCCAATATTTGTAGGAATGGAAGACTTGCAAGATTCCCGACCCCAAATATTAAATTTTATTTTAATATTAGTATATAAATAACAAACATTTTCAGCCTATCCAAAACGTTTGAATATTTATACTGCAGATATTTTTAATTTTAATATTGTTCCTTATCATAAAATCTTGGCTCCATTTTTATGGGCACAAACATCTAAAAAATATATAACTGTTATAATATAAAAATTATTAAAATAATATTGATTTATTTTTAAAATATACGAATATTGAAAAATAAATTTATTTTTATATTGTTAGGATTTAAAATTTAATGAAGCAATTATTGAAGTGGGAGATTAGAGAGGGTAAAGAGCTCCACAACTGATCAGTCCGGACAGCTGGTAGTGACTAGTGAGGGGGGACGACCGCTCCCACTTCTGTGGCTCTTTCTTCTTTGGTCCATAAAACGTGTTGTTTGATGCTGACTAGTTTGGTCTTGCTTTCTTGTCATCTTTTTCGGCCCATCTACTGATTTTCCATCCTTAATACTACATCCGATATTTAATATAAAAATTAATTAACTGATTTAAAAAAATTAAAAAAATTAATTAAATTAGTTATTTATAATAAATAAGTGTTTTTTTTTCTAAAATCATTCTTGCTAATTAAATGTATTAGTTAGAACTACCATTATTATAAGAATTACCTTGAGAAAAAATAGATAAATATGAGAGATAAAATGAATTAAAATATTATATTTAGGATTAAAATAAAAATCAAACAAGTAGTACTATGTTAATTTTTTATAAAAGCTAGTTAAAAATTTAATTTGATCATAAATATATTTCTCATATTTATTTTTGATGCCGGCTAGTTTGGTCTTGCTTTCTTGTCATCTTTGTCGACCTATCTAATAATTTTTCATTTCTAATACTACTTCTGATTCTTAATATAAGAGCTAATTAACTAATTTGAGTAGATTAAATAGTTAGCTAATTTGAGTAGATTAAGAAAATTAATTATGTTAATTATTTGTAATAAATATGTGTTATTTTTTTCTAAAATAATCCTGACTAATTAAGTGTATTGGCTAGAACTACTATTATTACAAAGATTATTCGGAGAATAATAGATAAACAAGACATAAGTGGGTTGAGATATTATATTTAGAACCAAAATAAAAGTTAAACAAGAAGTAATATGTTAATTTTTATAAAAGCTAGTCAAAATTTTAATTTGATGGTAAATATATTTCTCATATTTTTTTTTCTTTCAAATTGATGCTGCTCTTGTACCAATACTAAATTAATTTTGATTTATGCACTCGTCCGCATGGGGAGAATGAGATTTAATTTTGTACCAAATTAAAGGAGACCCACAAGCCTTTTTAAATCATACTATCTCCTATTCTATTTATAAGCTTTAAATTTAAATAAAGGTATTTTCTATTTTATAAGTTTTAATTTGGGGTTTGTCTAAATGTTTAATAGATTTTTTTTCAATTTTGTCCTTAATTATTTATTTTTTCTCTCTTGTCACATTTCCCTATATATTATCTTTCATTATTTTTCTCATTTATTGTAAAAGTATATTTGAAAATAGAACTATATTTTTAACATATTTATTACTTTTAACTAATTTTAACTATTTATTTATTATCTTAAATTAATTATTTAAAACTTATAATAAGAATAAGAGGGAGTGCTACTTATTCATCCCGGGGAAATACTTTTTGATATCTTTTTGTGGGGTTATAATTATTACTACCTCCGATTTTAATTATAAGAGCTAGTTGACTAATTTTAGGAGATTAAGGAAAGAAATTAAGTTAGTTATTTGTAATAAATATGAGTTTTCTTTCTTAAAATATTCATACTAATCAAGTGTATTGATTAGAACTACCATTGTTAGAATAACTACCTTAGAAAAAATGTATAAATGTAAGAGACAGAATAGATGATTATCTTATATTTAGGATAAAAAAAAAAGATTCTGTATTAATAACCAGCGAGGTAGTATTAGGGCTGCACATGGGCAGGGCTGGGCAGGGCAGGACCCTTGCCCGATGCCCAGCCCGAAAAATGAACGGGCTGGAAAATGCAGCCCGTTGCCCAGTCCTGCCCATGAAAAGCACTAATAAATTTGGGCTGAGCAAATGCGGGCTGGGCAGGGCGGGTTTCTATGCCCAACAAGTCAATATACTATATTAATTAACTAATTATTTATATCTTTCTAAATAATCTAATGTAACTTTATTAAAATGGAAACTTAGCCTTAATTTTGTTATTACTAATTAATATACTATGAAACTACTTTTTGTAGTAGCTAAGAGGAGTGGATTATGACAAAAAATGTTATTAATATATTTTATTAAACTTAATTATTTTTCTAGTTTCTAACTATCAAAATCATTCAAAAATAAATAAGTATAATGAATACTGAATATTGATACAACAATGCATTTGATTTAGAAAATAAATATGAGGCAAATAAAATATATATAAATAAAATTATATATATTTTTGCGGGCAGGGCCAAATGGGCAGGGCAGCATACCGTGCCTGATGCCCAGCCCTGCCCAACAGTTTGCCCAACCCGAACATGCCCAATAGTTCTTTCGGGCCATTTTTTTAGGACGGGCTGGGCATTTTTTTGCGGACTTGGGCGGGCATAGCGGGCTACTGGGCTTCATAAACACCCCTAGGTAGTATTATGATTATAATTCGTTTTTTTTTTAATTTTGCTGGTTACACGGGTCCTGATCAACAAGACGCTCAGATTCAAACTGGGCATTGAAAGTGGGTCCTGCCGTGGTCTCCAATCATAGAAGTATGATTAATTGTTATTTTTGACATTACTACTCGAATAGTCAAAGCAAAGAGATTTTCGCTTCTTTCATATAAATGATCTTCTGTAGAAAAGTCACTGGACGTACATGCCACATTTGTGTGTGTGCGCGTGTGAGAGAGAGAGGGGGAGGGAGAGAGAGAGAGGAACTTAACCCCTTAAAAGTTAAAACCAATATTGTGAACTCAAATGGCATGCGCCCCAAGGATAAAGGATCTGAACCTCTTCAAGGAATAAATATTAAAATAGGGCCCTTTTTTGATCTAAAATATTGGGAATCGCTACATTATCTTGTGTATTTGATAAAGAATTTCCTTTGTATTCTTATTAATTAAACATTATTAAATACATAGTCACAATATCAAACAATTAATATGGGTTTTTTGAAATTACGAGTTTGTACACATGCTTCTAGAGTTACTCGATTAGCTACGATACCAGGTGCATTCACTACAAAAAAACATGCTTTTAGCGACGAAATTTAGCGACGAAATTTTTTATTTAGCGACGGAATTAGCGACGGACTAGCGACGGAATTAGTGACGGAATTTGTTCCGTCGCTAATTCCTTTGTCGCTAATTGATTAGCGACGGAATTTCAATTCCGTCGCTAATTAGTGACGAATTAGCAACGGAAAATTCCATCGCTAATTACCGACGGAAATTTCCCGTCGCTAATTCTTGACCGAAATTTCCGTCGCAAATTTTTCCGTCGCTAATCAGTCACTAACCCGATTTTTTTAAAAATAAAATAAAATGCCACGTGGCACCTCTACCAATTGCCACGTCATCACTGTGGACCACCTCCACGTGTCTCTGTCACCTCACCTCTACCTGCCACGTGTCGCCACCACATAATTTCCTCTTCAAAGTGACTTCTCCATGGCTCGAACCCAGGACCTCCTCTGTGCGCGCGTGCGGCTTTACCAGTTGAGCTGCAATGAACCTGTTGACTTATTATGTAAAATTAAATATATATAATATTATTTTACACAAACAATTATATATATTATTAAAAACTAAAAATATACTATATGATAATTTTAATCATAACTATTTTAATGAAAAAATAATTTTTTAATAATTTTAAATAATTTTTTATTCTTAAAAAATATTTTTAATATAATTTTAATTTCTAACCGCACTAATCTTGAATTTTAAATCATAAATAATTTTTTTTATAAATATTTTTTAAATTTATTTTTTAATTAACATTGATAAGATATACAATTTAATAATATATGTATTATATTACATTATATTATATTATCTATCTGTGTTTTATATATTTGAAGAAAATCATTTATGATTAGTCAAAAAATCTTGTTATTCAAAAAATAACTACTATAATAAAATCTAATAAATTATTCTACATAAAAAATTAAATAATTTAAATAGATTATGATAAACAGTATTCTCCTGCTTGTATATATATCCTATGTAATTTATTTTCTTAAAATTTTTTATATATACCATTTGTTTTTGTATTAAGACCAAAATCAATCTATCATGGGTATTAATTATACCGTGATTAAATTTTATTTTTTAATTATTGAAATTCAAAATTCACTTCAATATTAATTTGCATTCATATAAATTTATTAAATCGTTTTGAATTTCTATCACATATTATATATTTCAATATATTTTACATATGATAAAATTATTTCTTTCTTATATCATTTTGTATAAAAAATTTATTAATAATCTTATTGTATTTTTTAATTATTATTAATAATCAAGAGGAATTTATTTTAACAAAATATAAATAAGTTTTCTAAGAAATTATCTTTCTATTTTCAGTATATACATAATTATGACATGAATCATGACGATATCTTTATTAACACCAACTCCATAAGTATATCAATTTATTTTATAATTAAATTTTTTTAAATCATTATATTCTTAATTGTTATAATATAATTTTTGTAAGATTATAATTTAAAATAACGAAATTTAAAATTAGTGACGGATTAACGATGAAATTGCGACGGAATAAAATTAGTGATGGAATTAGTGACAAAAACTTCTATGACAAACAATTTAGCAATGGAATTAGCAACAGAAATTTCTGACGGAAAAAATTTCGTCGCTAAATATTTACTGACGGATTTTCTGACAAATTAGCGACGGAATTTAGCGACGAACAGAAATTCCGTCGCTAATCCTTTGCTAATATTAGCGATAGAAAAATTATGTCGCTAATCCGTTGAAAAAATTAGCGACGGAATTTCCGTCGCAATTCCATCAGAAATTAGCAACGGAATTTGTTTCCGTCGCTAATCAACTGTTTTTTTGTAGTGATTTCCCCAAGAGTGCCCTAAAGTTCCCCCTGAATTGTAGTACGGAATCATCTCCAATATTTAAAATATGTTTATATTAATCGGTTCATTTATGAAATTATTAATTTGTTATAAAAAAAGTATAAAGGGAGTACATTGAAAATTAAAAAAATCAAATTAGCAAAATATGCTCCTATTCAAATACAACTCTGTTGAACATAAGTAATGCTATCTTATTGGAAATTATTCATTAAAAGATGTTGGTTTTAGGAGAAGAAGATATAACCATTTAAGTGTAAAGTTTAGATTTGACTCTATTCAGATGCAAAAGACATTTTTACAAGGGTCATTCTTGTTTGGATTTTGTAATGTTTAAAACTATTATTTTTTATTTTAAATATAAGATCTATTTTATAATATAATTTTTGTTATAAAATAAATTTTATATTTAGTATAGGATGTAGTATGATATGATAATGCTATTCGATGTAAGGTACTGCATTTAAAATATTTAATATCACCGGACATATTACTATGTAAAATATAATAAATATATTATTAATGTGCTATATATGCTCATAGTAAGATACTCTCTCCACTATTGATACTATAAAATAAGTTTTATATTTAAAATACTACCTAAAGTTTTAAATGTAAGAGTTATTTGACTAATTTAAATATATTAAAAATAAGTTAAATTAGTTATTTGTAGGTATTGTTTTTTTTAAATATCTTCGCTAATCAAATTTATTAGCTAAAATTATCATTATTAGAACAACTATCTTAGAAAAAATAAATAAATATGAAAAACACAAAATAGATTGAGATTTTATATTTAAAATTAAAATAAAAATTAAATAAAATCATATATTAAGAACCGGAGGTGAGGTAATAGTAGAACCGGAGGAATGTAATACTTGTTTGGATCTTAAGTTTTTAACTGTGTTAGAAGTTTAAAACAGGAAAGTTTACTCTTTCACCGAAGCAATAATGGCGATAATGATTGCACCCGGTGACCAAAACAAAAATCGTTATTGCATTCATTTCCTTTAATTTTTTTTTGACCGAGTCACCAAATTCAAACCTCTAAAAATTATCTCCCCCCCTGTGCGGATGAATACTACTCTCATTTAATTTAGTGGATGTCTGAAGTATTGCTCTTATCGTATCTACAAAGCGAAAAGAATGTATTTTTTTAAATAAATCATCTTATTAAATTTTTAATATGAATTATATTATTTGTCTTTTATTTATTATAGTATAAATAATTTTTTTAAAGTTATATATATTAAATATAAGTTGAAAGGTTGTTATATTTAAAAAATAATAATACAATTTAAGATTTTTTTTTGTGTGAAATATGTTGGAAGTGTTTTATAGATAAGACTAGATGAGAATTGGTTTATGTTGTCAAAAAATAAATACTACCTTTTTGTACAAGAGTAATTTAACATTAATTTAGTTCTAAATATAAAATTTCAATCCACTTTGTCTCTCATATTTATTTATTTTTTTAAAATAGTATTTGAATAGTTGTACAAGTTAACAATTTCATCAAATAGCAATATTATCTAATGCATATAATTAGCAAGTGCATTTTAAAAAAAATAACACTTACTTGTTATAATAACTAATTTAACAAACTTTTTTAATTTATACAAATTAATCAACTAGTTTTATACTAAGAATGAGGTAATATAAGAGGAGGGTTTTTCTCATAACATACAAAAGTGCTTTTTTTTTTTTTGGTTGCTTCCAAACACTTACTCAACTTGGTTATTCCCGTTAACAATTTCAATTTAACTTCCTCAGATTTCCCGCGTATGTGTGAAGTGTGAACAGAGACATTCCATTAATAATTGCCATAATTTTAAATTATATATTTTTTCTTATAGTTTCATTAGTGGTAGCTGATTTAGGCTTCAAAACTCGTCCAACGTAGAGTTCCCATTTGGTGCTCATCACCTGATGAGCAATCTGGACCGTCCAGATTAATTTGGACGGTCCAGATTTAATATTATTAAATAATTATTTAAAATAGAAAAAATTATATTTTAAAAAAATGATAGTTATGAGATTATCTTTATTTTTTATCTTATATCTATTAAAATAATTATTTTTTTAAAAAAAAATAAATCTGGACCGTCCAGATCTAATTTGGACGGTCCAGATGGGTGATGAGCATTGGGTGCTCATCACCTGATGAGCACCCAATGCAAATCCTCCAACGTAACACCGAATAACTGTCTTGTACGACCTTTTCTTATGCTCCAATCGTTTTAAAGTGCAGATTTCCATGGATAAATCACACATATTAAAAAAAATACAATAAATGCATAAAAGTATGGACTACACCATCAAATCTGCCCATCATTAAAAGCATCATTGTGCTGTTGGCAAAAAAAAAAACATCATTATTGTGTTAAAGAAACTGAAATTATTAAAAGTAAATAAAGGAAAAAAATATTAATGAACATTGTTTTGAATTTCTAAAAAGGCTTATAAATTTTCCTCTGGAATACATACATTTTTTTAAATGGAGGGAGTAATTGACCAACAGGAGAGAAATAGAGGGAGTAATTATTAGCATGGAATATAATATATGAATTCTGATTAAATCATATATATTATAAAAATGTAAGGTGTCCATATTTTATACAAATTAATTAGCTTTAGTCTAAAAAAATAATTAAGCTGAACTGCTATATTTTTATATTTTTTTCTGAACTAATCATAATGCAAAGTGAGCCCAATGATTCAGTAATAAAAAAAGTTGAAAAAAAAAAACAAAAAGAAATGGAATTCATATGGGTCATATCAAATTCAAATGCAATAATAATATGAGAGAACCAGAGATGGTAAAGCAGATATAACACTACTACTTCACTGAAATAATGAAATTTCACTATATAACCCCACATAGCTAGCCAGCAAGCTTTATCTCTCGCACAACACAACTCCTTTAATTTTGCCAAAGCGGTTCGATCATTATCTTCCTCGAACCAAACACAATCGCACACTTTGGTGGCCCACTTTTCATCATCATCATCTTCTACCGAGATCTTTTCCTGTAACTCTCTCTCTCTCTGTTCATCCAAACACATGGTGGTCTCTTCACAACCACCCAACGCGACATGCTTCCGACCGTTGAGGTCCTTCACCCTCCAGCTTCTCACCGGCGGTGGTTCATGATATTCTCTTCCTTCCTCATCATGTCCGTCTCCGGCGCCAGCTACATGTTCGCTCTTTACTCTCGCGATATCAAGTCCGTCCTCGGCTACGACCAGTCCACCCTCAACCTCCTCTCTTTCTTCAAAGACCTTGGGCTCCAACATCGGAATCCTCTCCGGTCTCCTCAACGAGGTTACTCCGCCGTTCGTCGTCGTCTCTGTCGGTGCCGTCGTCAACTTCTTTGGCTACTTCATGATCTGGCTCGCCGTCAACCGTAAATTTCCCCACCAGCCTGGCGTCCCTCTCATGGCTTTCTATGTTTTCATCGGCGCTAACTCTCACTGCTCCACCAATACCGGCGTCGTCGTCACCTCCGTGAAGAACTTCCCCGGCTCTCGCGGCATCGTCATCGGAATGTTGAGCGGCTACTTGGGCTTGAGCGGGGCAATCATAACTCAGTTATATTACGCTTTTTATGGGAACGATTCCAAGTCTCTTCTTCTGCTCATGGCTTGGCTTCCTACAGCAACTTCGCTTCTGTTTCTTCCAGTCATAAAGCACCATAAAGGGCTTCAACAGCAAAACGACACAAGAAATTTCTACAAGTTCGTCTACTTGTCGCTTGTTCTCGCGGGTTTTCTTCTCGTCATGATCATTCTGGAAAAATGTCTCAAATTTACCCAGAACGAGTATTATCTTACATCTACCTTTATGCTTCTCCTTCTCATCCTGCCTTTCGTGGTTGTAATCACTGAGGAGCTTAAGGTTTGGAAAGCCAGACAATTACAAGAACCTCAGAAAGTAATCACCATAGCCACAGAAAAGCCCAAGCTCGAGTACGAGAAGACGAAGCACAAGCCTGAAGAAGAACAACACAGAGAAGCTTCTTCTGTGTCTTGTTCATGGTGGAGAAACATATTCAGGAAACCAGAAGAGGGGAAGACTATACAATCCTGCAAGCAATTCTAAGTTAGACATGGCGATTCTGTTTTCTGCAACAATATGTGGGCTTGGAGGTACCCTCACAGTGGTGAACAACCTGAGCCAAATAGGGACAGCCTTAGGATACTCACCACCAGCATAACAACGTTTGTGTCTCTA
>NW_021634181.1:0-72793 GCF_004799145.2 Neltuma alba | reverse complement strand
AAGTTTGAATTCAATTGGGCCACGGGTTATGGTACAGTATAAATTTTATATATTCTATATATATATGAGAACTTGCTCACGTTTTTCTTTCCGTGAGAATTTGTTCCTATAAAGGAATATTTAGAACTAAATGATGAATTCAAAACAATTTTTTATTTTAATAAAAATATAAAACCTGGTTAATAAAATTCAACTTCCATTTCAGTGAAAAAAACAAAAAAAAAAAATCAACTTCTCTTCGGCTGTGCTAAATCACTTCTGTTTTCCTACCTAAAATTCTTCGTAAAGTCATGCAATTGACATTTTGTTTAATTATATCATGTGAGGACATTTATCCTTCAAAAGAAACCCTAACATCTTATAAAAGATGGATCGTATGTTTTGTTTCCTTCCCTTAGTCCTTTATTTTCTTAATCATTATTAGCATCCCTCTTATGATCAATCTCTCCTTTGAAACAATATATTGAAGAAACTCAACTAAGATAACAGATATTCCAAAGTAGCCCTTTTCAAATCCTTGGAAGAACCCAAACAAAAAAAAAACCAAAACCAAAAAAATTAGGGCAAGAATTATAATTTTTCCCTCTTATTTGCCTGGTCTCGTTTTTTCCTCCTTGCCTCTCGCACTACAGGTAGAAATTCTTAATATATAGTCAAGCATTAGAAAGGCATACCGTTGGCGGATAGAAAGGCATACCGTTGGCGGATAAAAAGATGAAAAATATTTGAAAATAACATAATATACATAAATGGATACAGAAAGTAAAAAGATAATTTTTTTCTTTTTACCAAAAAATAAACATTGAGGGTTCAACTCCTATTAAAAGCCAACTTAGAAATAAAAAACATTACATTCGTGCCCTCCTAAATAGCAATGATTCATTTTCCCATTTATTATTTAGGTATGACAAAAACAAAATTTATGCTTCGTATTTCATTTCAAAAGCAAATGTTGTTAGAACTGAATGGATATTAAACTTAACAAGACACTGAGTCAACGTTCAGTGGCTGAACTAGTCAAACTGATCAACTAACTTAAATATAATTTAAAGAATGTGCTTAAACAATAAAATATCTTAAATAATTTTACCTATAACCTTCTATACATCATGCTAAAATTATACTCACCACACTAACATTACAATAAAAATATTATTGTCCATTACAAATCACAAAAATTATCAAGTATGTCTGATTAATTATCCAACTTATTAATCTTGTAAAGTTTATATGATTAATCAGAAGTTCAGAACCACCAATAAATCATCAAATATAGAACATTAAAGAAAAACCCATTGAAAAGTGGATTAAAACAAAAGGTAACATAATTTTGGGTATTGAAAAATTTAAAAATAATTTTAAAAAAGGTTTTGATTGGTTTTCACTGTTTTTTACTCGTTCTTGACAAGATCACTTTTCCGATGGTTATGGTAGCTATATACTCCTCCGGTCCTTAATATAAGACCCATTTAACTAATTTGATTACATTAAGAAGTTAGGTAAGTTAGTTAATTATAAGAAACGTGACACATTTTTTTCTAAAACATCATAATCATCTTTCTTAATACTCCATCTTCCTCTTCTTCTTGATTATGGTTGAGGGAGTATCCATAGAGGTAATTTAGAGAAAATTAATAAATATGAGAAATGGGTCTTATATTTAGAACTAAAATCAACTCAAGAATTGGGTTCTATATTAAAGACCGAAGGAGTATCAAGTTTGGACCATAGGCTGATTCCCAATTGAACCACCCGGTTAGTTCTAGTTGTGACAATCATGCTCATGACAAAATAAAATGGTTTCACAATCTATAAGGATAACATAAAAATAAGTGAGAATAATAACAAACTGCTAAATTAACTCCTATATTTTGATAGGATAGGGAATAGATCTTTCAGGGAAGCATAGCGATGAATATTTAATTATTGTTTACCTTCTACCAGTGACGAATAATAAGGACAAAAATGACAGTGGAGAAGCTAGACTTGTAGAATTCAATAGTCCCCATGAAACATGTTTGATATTGGGGCCCATATCTTTAATTATGCTTGAAAGGGACACCAGAAATGTCGGAGAAACCAGACTTGTAGAATTCAATTTTGATTCCTTATGTTTTAATGATACTCTCTCGCGCCTACCTGCTTCTCTATATAAATTTCTTCTTCTTGTTTCCTCCTCACTACAAGGATATCCCTCCAACATAGAATCTACCATTAAAGCATCAAAGCAAGCTTTCTTTCTGCATAATATATATATTGCTCATTCACCATGGCACCCTGTCAGCTTTACACCCTAAAGTCGCCATTTTTTCTGAAGCAAATCTCAGATATTCCAAGAACCAACCCCAGAGGAAATCATTTCTCAAACTCTACTTCCATGAATAAAGCCATTTCTATTATTTCCATGCAGCAGAACATCACTCGTTCAAAATCAACATTCAATGTGAGGCAATTCTCTTTATCACTTTATCACTTTTAATTTTCTATGCAAACGCACATATTCCAACAGAGTGTAAAAAAAATAATGTGATTCATTTATATCATCATTATTTCTGATATAGCTATCTAGCTGAATTTGATTCGAGCATTGTTGGGTCCCTTTAGGACTAACTCACTTTGTTGGGCTTAATTAAGAGTAGCTTTCTCATGTGTTTTCTGCATTTACACGGAGTTAAACTTGAGACCTTGTGCTTAAGCTGTCATGGGCCTTCCACGGTGACCAACGCATGTTTGTTCATTTATATATCATCTTTAATTTATACTTGTGGGTATAATTGTTACTCATTTTCAGGATGACATTCATATCAGACATGCAAAACAATTGAAGAACGTTAAGAAAATCTTCTTTGAAAAAGCAAAAGAGAGATCAGTGGATGGTTTATATATGATTGATATGATTCAAAGGCTTGGGATTGAACACCACTTCGAAGAGGAGATTCAAGAGCTGAATCGATTCGAACACTATCTGAAGCTTGGAACTCAGAGCTATTATGACACAGATCATAATCTTCAGCTCTCTGAAGTTGCTCTTCAATTTCGCTTGTTAAGACAACACCTTTATGATATAGATACGGGTAATTATAAACGCGCCTTTCCTTTAGATGCATGCACGTGATACATATTTATCACGCGAAGCTTTCGTTTCTGTGGCTAAATATATAATATTATAATCATTCTTTTTAAAAGTCACACATGTCAATTATTGGAATAGCAGTACTGTTCTTGAATCTTAAAAACTGAGTGGTTATTATTGAATCTTATTATGCAGGCGTGTTTGGAAACTTCATGGACAAGAAGGGAAGGCTGAGGCAGAAATTTTGGGGAGACACTGAAGGATTGATTGAACTGTTCGAAGCTTCACAGTTAAGTATAGAAGGAGAAGATGATCTTCATGAAGCTGGGAACTTTACATATCATCTTCTAAGTTCAAGATTCCATGATCATCATGAAGCTAATGTTATTGCAAATACTCTCAAGTACCCAATTCACAAAAGTTTGCCCAGGTTTACGCCCAGAAATTTCCATATTTCAAATTCCCAACTTAACAACGGATGGTTAATGCCTCTAGAGAACCTATCCCAAATCAATACACAGATTGCTAACTCCATCAACCTGAAGGAGATATATGCAGTGTCTAAGTGAGTTTTTTTATCTGATATAAAATACGATGACACTTCAATTAATATACAATTGATTATTAGCCTATTTATAAGAAACAAGTCATAGTTACTTTGTCGTACTGACAGAGTTTTATGCATTACACGCGCACACACATATATAGGTGGTGGGAAGACCTAGGATTAGCCAAGGACTTGAAGTTTGCAAGAGATGAGCCAATAAAGTGGTACATGTGGTCCATGGCGAGCCTCTCGGATCCTTTATTTTCAGAGGAAAGGATCGAACTCACAAAGCCCATATCTCTGGTATACATAATTGATGATATATTTGATGTTTATGGGAGCTTGGATGAACTCACTCTCTTTGTAGATGCTGTCAACAGGTAACTTTTTTCAAATATTTATAATTAATAATTATCATAATAAATTTCTTTGGGAAAATTGGGGGGAAAACTATATTGGTGAGAATGAATTAAATCAAAGTGTCAATACTCTGTGTGAACAGAATTTGCAGAGTACATGTACTTCATGTGTATAAAAAATTTATCAGGTCCTTTTCATCAATAAAATTGTCAACGAGGGTCTTTTCCCCAATTTTCGTAGTTTCTTATTGGCCATAACACAAATAAATCTATGAATATTAATGCAGATGGGATTTGGGAGCAACGGAGCAATTGCCAGACTACATGAAAGCATGCTTCAAGGCTCTCTATGGTATTACCAATGAATTTGCCAATTGGGTCCGAAACAAACATGGATGGGACCCTATAAAAACGTTAATCAAATCGGTAATTATAATTTAAGTTCATGTTTCAGTTTATAAGGAAATTAAGATCTCTCTTTAAAATCATTGATTTATAAATGTTTTGGTAGTGGATAAGATTGTGCAATGCATTTTTGGAAGAAGCAAAATGGCTCAGTTCATCAGGGAAGTTACCAAATAGTGAGGAGTATTTAGAGAACGGCATTGTGAGCACAGGAGTGGATGTGTGCCTTGTCCACGCATTCTTCTTGTTAGGTCAGGGCTTTACCAATGAAACCTTGGCCCTCATGGATGGCTTCCCGGCTTTGATATCCTCCACATCCACAATTCTGAGGCTTTGTGATGACTTAGAAGGTGCAAAGGTACCGTGCGAGGTTCTATTAGAATTATATTGCATGACTGGCCACAGTTTTAACAATTAACCATCAAATTGATAAATCATGATTTGGTAAATCCATTAATTCAAATTTTGATTTAGTTTTCAAGACCTTGGCGACCAGTCGATCTAGATTGTAACTATCTGTAACCTTATACTTCTCTTAATACTCCCTCTAGTGTCTTAAATATATGAACTAAACAACTTATATGCAGAGATCAAGGGGACCAGTTAACTAAGTAATTTGTAAAAATGTTTGTTGCCTAAAATACTCTCTTTAATCATTTGCATTAAAATTACTTCTTGATAAAAACCTTCTGAGTATGTGCAATCAATCATGCTAGTATGCGAAAAACATATTATAAATTTAGGATGATAAGGTGAATTCAGGTCTTATATTTAAGCTAAAAATAAACCCCTCAACTAGCTCCTATGTTTAGAACTGAAGGAAGTATACGACCATGATGTTAAATTGGTACTTGGTTTACAACAAAATTCAAAAATATTTTCGTGTGAAGTAGAAAACTAGAATGCCATGATACGGTTATATTTAAGGAAATTTGTGTGCAAGTCCAATTTGAAGCTACGTGATTGTTTGACCTAATTTATCCACTTCACATTTGGACCACAAATTTGGAAGACCCCAATCCACAGGCCTCAATACAATGTCTTTTTCTTTGTACAGGACAATGATCAAGTTGTTAAAGATGGGTCCTATCTTGCCTGTTACATGAAGGACCACCCAGGAGTAACTGAGGAAACCGCAAGAGAACATATCAAACATAAGATCTCAGATGCATGGAAATGTCTCAACAAAGAATGCTTCACTCCAACAAATCCATTTCCCTCGTCTTTTGCAAAAGTTTGTCTGAATGCCGCTAGGATGGTGCCTATAATGTATAGTTATGATAACGGTAGCCCATCAAGGCTAGAGGAGCATGTAAAATCTCTGCTTTATGGTGATGGTATCGGAGAGATGATACAGCAGAAAGATCAGACCCTCGCATTGTGAAAACAATGGGGCATTAATTTTTATTATCAGACTAGTTGTGTTTAGTGAGTGTGTTCGTTGCGTAGTTGTATTTTTGTGTGTGTGTGTGTGTGTGTTGTGTATCTTCTCTTATAATGTGTCTAATTTTAGAGAGATGGATGAATAAGACTTGAGTGCAATGAGACCTGTTACCAAGTTTTTTCTCACTTTATCTAGATGGGGGTGGTTTCCGTGTGCTGCACAGAGTTTATAAATAGTATGGTTTATTATAGCTTTCATATGTGTATTGATTGGTTGTAAAGTCTATATGTTTGGAAATAGTTAAATTATGTTTACATGTGTTACACTAGTTTACATATATATGACAATACTTCTAATTATAAGGAATTAGGTCCTGTTTGATACGAAGCACTGACAATGAAAAGTAAAAATTATGATTGAGAAAAGTTCTTCAAAAAAAAATATTTAATATGAGAAATTACTTACTACTTGGGATTGGATAAACCAATATGTAGGTGAGATTGAGGAATACTGAAGTTAACTTGCCCTTAATTGTCGCTTTGGGGTTACTCCAAAAATTAACCGAATTAATGCAATATAGTGCAAAACTCAGGTCGTTTCACTTTGAGGAGCCGAAAACGAAATTAAACCCTAGTAAATAAATGCAAATAACCTAAACTATAAAAAGGATTTTTGATTTTGAGGAATTGCTAATTAAATGCCTTAAATTAAATTGAAATTAAAATACTTTTTTTTTGTTATTTTTTTTATGTAAGAATAATTGAAATAAATGAAGATGAAAGATTTGAAAACAAAACACACGAATATCAATGATAAAAATCAATTCTCCAATTCAACAATGCAGGCAATCATCACTTTAAAAGATATGGGAGTTAAAACAATGAATTAAGAATTATAATTAAGCTTTTAATCCAACAATCGAACCACTTCGAGTTGTCACAAAATATTTTTCCTAAAATCCCAACTTACTAACTGCAACCAGAATAGTAAAATAGGATTAAGGATGTTAAAAACCAATGCTTAATTAGAACTCTTAAATCCAAAATAACAGAATTAAAGCAAGCAAGAAACAATATGATCCAAAATTCTAAACTACCTTAGAAAATTACAATATATTAACTTCAAAATCATTACAAATATCATAACTATAACATTATAATTGAAATCAAAGTTATAAACAGCCCAATGTCAAATGCTAAGCAATAATTCAGTCACAATAATCTCTAAATATAATTAGATTAACCAATAGAATTATCCCAACAATCAGAAAAACTATCCTAACACCTAGGAATTATTAAACAATAATTGAGTAAGAAATTAAAGCAACTAAAACTTCCTTTTGATGATCTAAGCTCCTGCCATTATTGTTGAATTGGAAGATTACGAAGTCTAGCCTCGGTTTGCCATCAAAAATGCTGCAATCAACGCTCTGTTACAGGCTTCCATGAAAGAGATGTGATGAAGTCGTCAGACCGAGAAGGAGAAGACGCTGATATACTCAAGCTAAATCCTTCACCCTGTTCGCACGGCCGTCACTGGTTCCGCGTTCAAGATCAGCCGAGAAGACGAAGGTGAAGTGGCCGATGATGATGATTCTCGTGTTCTCCCTCCCTGTTGCTCTGTTTTTTCCTTCTCAGCCGCCGTCCAACGTCCGCCTCTCTGTTTCGTCTCCAGCCGCCTCCCTTGTCTTCTCCGGATGAAGATGATATAATAATGGATATTAGGGGTGGAGCAAAACGCAGCGTTTTGCTCCACCCTTTCATTATTTTATTTTTTTTTTTTTTTTTTTAATTTATTCTTTTCTTTTCTTTTTTTTATTTTTATTTTCTTAATCTTCCAAAAACCTGCAAGCAAAAATTCAAAGATAAGGTAGCATTAATTGTCTTCAAAAATCAATTAGTCACAATTAAACGAAATATGATAATTTTGCCCCTATAAAAATAATAATTCAAAATAAAACATATTAAATCAATTAATCAATCAATTAAAGTTAAAAGAGACTAATTAAGTTGACAAAACCCATATAAAAGATATCAAAATATATAAAAATAATTGAGTTTGTCAAATACCATGGGTAGAGATGGTATTTTCTAATCTCACTTATATGGATTTGCCTAATCCTAAGTAACAAGCAATTTTTAGAAAAGTGCAAGAGACCAAAAACCCTGATCATTTAAGCAACATAATCTTTTATTATATTTTATCCAAATTTCTTCATTTTGACATTGTGAACAAGGTCACCCACGATTGGGAGGGCCAGGTTATGGTAAATAGGGAACATTGAGAACAAAGTACAAACAACGTTGGTTCTATGTCACATAAAAATAAGGTTAGTGACAATTTAATCTCATGAGACATGCAAGTTGAGAGACAGAAGAAAATGCTTAAAAGGAAGCAATTATAGTGGAATTCCAAAAATTTCTATACCATACTTCTTCCTGTCCTAAGTATCATGTAAAATTTATTTATGTTCTTGTTTTAATCTAAATTAAATATACGATTTTAACTCATTTTCTCTATCAAAAATTTATACATAACCAATTTAAATAATCTTTTTAATATTCAAAAATCAGTTTTTTAGCTTCTATATTTAGAATCGAATAGAATATTTTATAATTAGAAGGTCATATTAGAATCTAATGTGCTAATCAAAAGTTATGCCATTATTAATGGTCCTTCCCAAAGAACATTGTTGGCCGTGCATGTGTTCCTTTCACTGGATGAAGGATGATAAAAAGAAAAAAAACTAAAATAAATATTATGATGCTGATAATAGTTGATAGTTTTGTTATTGATTTCAAGGGGAAAAAATATTTGAAATAGGATTTGGGTGAAAGAGAAGCAAACTTTAATGAATGGAGAAGAAGATATAGAGAACAAACTCAATTCCTTTTCCTTCTCGATTCAATAATTATCTCATCTCTCAAACATATCTTAAATATACTTTCAACTTAATTAACAAAAGAAAAGAAATAAAGTCAATATATTATATAATGTCCGGTTGAAATTTTGATTTTCATAAATAAATGATGCTCTTTCTCTGATTTTAAATGCAGGGTCTATAAATAACTTATAGATATTAATAAAATTAGTTAAGTTAATTATTTATAAGAAACATGTGTTGAATTTTTAAAAATATACCCGTTTAATCTTTTCCACTGAAAATTCTCAATGAGTACGATTATTAAGAATAAGTTATATTCTGGTCAAAAAAATAAGAATAAGTCATAAAACAAATTAGCAATGCAAGAGATAGTGAATTGAAATCTTGCATTAGAAACGATTTTCTCCTCTTTTCTTCCCATCTTTTTCCCCTCCTAATTTCTACCTACAAGATCAATATCTGAACAGTGTAGATTTGAATTCAATTATTCATTTTTTATAATTTAACATGTTGATAATAGTTTTATTAAAAAAAAATCAAATTTAAACTGCACAAATGTTGATCTAATGGTTCGAACAGGGAAAGAGGATGAGAAGGAAAGCAAAAAGACCTCTTATCCTATATTATCATAAAATAAAATAAAACCAAAAAATTGCATCAACGAAAAAATCTATTAACCATAAGTATCAAACTAATAATGATAAAGTGTTGATTAAAATATCACCAGAAATTTTGAATGGCCGATTAGAGATATCTATAGTAAATTTCAGGTCAAATAGTTCATGATGAGTCATGTTTCACGGAGGGTTGGAACCAGAATTCCATGTGGGTGTTCCTTTCAACGGTATTGTTGGAAACAAAGTGGTCCCTTTCTTTTTGTGGTATACAGTCCAAGCGGTCGCTTTCCAATGTACGTAACACGGCACGGGTCTATACAGTCAATTGTTTCGGAATGTACGTGTTGTCCTCACTAGGAGAATATAAAAACTAGTTTAAAAAATTGTTTTAATCCTAAGCATATATAACATCTTAATCTTGTCCCCTTTTTACGTTTTTTTTTTTTTCAAATTCCTCAATAAAAGGATTTTTGCATCGCAAAATTGAATAGCCATCATATTCAACTTGCTAGTGAATCATTTATTTGGAGAATTTCTCCAGCTTTTCTCCTCCTTTTCTCATTATTCTTGGGGAGAATTACCATAAGGTCAAAAAGAATTAAATTATCAAAACGTTTAATATAAATCAGTTATCATTTTATATAATGAAACTTGTCATTGCATACTTTTTGATTATCAACGGATTTTAAGGTAATTAAATCCCTTTCTTGTGACTTGATTGCAATTTCCTCTTATTTTTAAGTATTATTATCTCGCATCTTAGATATATAAGCCAATTGAAATCTTAAAAGTGGAACCCCGTCAAAGAGATAACCAATGAGCCGAAAAGAACAACCCAAGCCCAATAAAAAGAGGGGGAACTGGCTCATAAAGCGAACCCAATGAACCAGTATGTAAAAATTAAGGCCTCAATAGAACATGAGGGCCCCAGCAATAAGAACCAGCCCATGGAGACCTCAAGCGGACACAACGTGGCTGCCACAAGTATCCCAGCGCGTGGCTGCCACAAGTATCATCATCTTTATCGATTTCCAACCTCTTTCCACGATTTCTTCCATGGCAGCTACCTTCCTGCTGCAATTTGGAGCTACAAGTATGGTTCTGCGTGGCTGAGCACTTGACTTCTTGGGGATGGAGCAAAATGAACTTGAATTCTAGAGCTTAATGAGGAGTTATTCTGGCTTTATTCATATTTTCCTTATGTATTTTGATTTCCTAGCCATAGGTTTATCATTTAGTGTGTTAGGGTTGAGTTCCTTTTATTGGTTGACTTCATTAATTAGCATCTTTTGATTGATTTGTGTAGATTGGATGCTTGAAGTATATATGTTAATGTATGCTTCCCTATTTGAGTTCATTGATGATTATGTTACTGGCATGTTCATATGCTTGAGTAATGATGTGATTATTGTGAGCTTGAATTGGATTTATGTTGTGCGTGGCCAAGCACATCAATCAACCTAGCTGACGGAGCCATTTACATTTTATCAATCCAAATTGCATTCCATTAACTCCAATATCATTTAACAAACTAGGATAGCCCAAATCCCATTCTCAAGAGATTTCATTGATTGCATTTCCTAACTAGATCCAATCCATTTCCATTTCATCCCCTCTCTATAAACAAAAGACAAAAAAGTAGTATTAGGATTTTAATCTTTTTTTTTCTATAATCAAGCCAAACCTCATTTCATTCATGTTTTTAACACTTAGTTAATTAGGATTTAGATAACGGCTTCTTCAAGTGAAATGACTCGAATCGCACCATTGTATTACAATCCCTTGTATTTCAGTTACTATATTTTTGACGGATCCTAAGAAAGAGACAGACAAAGAGAAGCAGAGAACAAAGTTCTGTGCTTCTCTATGTTTGTCTCCTTTTTCTTTGATCCAGTCTTTCCTTTTTTTTATTTTATTAAATAATCTTATGTGGAGTCGAGTTGGAAATAATTTTAGAGAAGTTATTAATAATTTTTACTGCATAGAATATCTTAAGGATGGTAATATGAAAAAATAAAAATGTGAGAAACTAAGTCGTAATTGTGTCAAAAGTTTAGAAACTTAGTCCTATCAAGTTATAATTGAAGAACTGAGTTATAAATAATTTTAAAAAACCAAAATATTAACTTTTCCTTAAAATTTTGAACTTGGGCTTTCTCTTCTTAAGGTACTAGAATTTATACACTTTTGCAAGTTTGGGAAAAACATATTAAAATGCTTTTTTTAAACCAATGGAAGGGGTTAGGCTCTGATAATAAGACGAACCAACGTCCAAATCTCTATTGGGAAAGGCATCCACATTTAGTACCTAACAGTGTTTCTAATAAGATTGCCTTCAACAAAAAAATATCTATACATAGCCCGAAAAAATAAAATGTTTTTTTTTTACAGTTAATCTTTTATTAGTTGACAGTCCCTTAAGTTTGTGGTTAATATGTAATAAGTCTGAGTGTTTATTTTGTAATTAGGGTTTGTCATTTGCGTCTTAATTGTATTTTGTTTGATTTAAATCTCTTTTTAGTTTTTGATTTTCTAGAACTTGTTTGTAAATAGATAAGGGAAAATTAATTTGCAGGTCCTCCTCATACTTTTGTTTTTTTTCTCTCACTTTTTATTAAATCCTTTAACTTCCTACCTTCATATTTGTTAGTCCTTGCTACTAAATAAACATTAACACTGTTAATGATTTCCCGTAGAATGACCAAAAAAACATCTTGTCCTTCCACCATAACGCCATATCTAAGCAACCGCTCATCTCTCCTTCCCTCCTGCCACTCCAGATTATAGAGAGTTGCGTCATGCATTATGCGAAGAAATACATTCCAAGTGCTTTAACGTCAAGTCGAAGGCATTTGATGTCGAGCTTGAAGAAGCTACACTAGATGATCTTCTCATACCGAGCTATTCGTACCTTAAGGAAACACTCTATGAGATAAATTGTGTGGAGAGAATTCTGACTCACTTCTTGCTGATATAAAAGAAAGAAACACCACTACACTAGATGGTGATGATTAGGGGTGTGCATGGACTAGAGTAGACCAGGTTTGCTATCAAGTTGAAGTCAGGTCCAATAAAAACCTCTGGTTGAAAAAGACAGCAGGAGGTCTGATCCAATCCAATACTCAACCTTAAATCGGGTTGGCCTAGATTTAGTCTACTAAACTGCCTAGACTAGTCTAAGAAGTCTAGGACCTCAATTCAATTTTTTTTTTAAATTTTTTTTCTTCAATGGGAGGTAAGAATACAACTTACTATGTAAAATTTTGCACGTTTTTATCAAAACTTCATCAAATTTGATTACTCCCTTTCAATTTCTCAATCATGTTTCATTTATTAATCCTAATCAATATAGATCATATATTGAAGAAATATATACATATGCTCATCACTTAGGAAGTTAATAGATAAATCTTTATTATTTGAATTGACAAAAGAAAAACTCCTATAAAAGAATTAAAACAAATTAAAATTGTATGAATAATACTTAAAAATTAAAAATAAAAAGGGAAAATGGCAAACAAAG
Source organism: Neltuma alba (assembly GCF_004799145.2). Classification (NCBI taxonomy): domain Eukaryota; kingdom Viridiplantae; phylum Streptophyta; class Magnoliopsida; order Fabales; family Fabaceae; genus Neltuma; species Neltuma alba. Next base: position 60,001 of record NW_021634181.1, on the reverse strand, counting down.
ACGCCCCAATATGTGAAATTATGATTTGGGACTCTCAACTTGAAAAATGGAAAATAAAGACCCGGTCCCATATTGCAAATATGAAATCTTGGTAAAATGTCTGATATGCCCCTCGGGCAAGTGACAAGTTGACCATGGGAAATGACAAATTCACTTTAACAAATGACAATTTCAGTAAACCAAATCATACCTTGGCTAAGGGTATGCAAAATGACAAGTTGACTATGGAAAATGACAAATTCATTTTAGCGAATGACAACTTCAGTAGATCAAATCACAACTTGGCTTAAGAGCATTTCGAACATTTCACCAAGATTTCATATTTGCAATATGGGGACCGGGTCTTTATTTGTCATTTTTCAAATCGAGGCTCCCAAATCGTAATTTCACATATTGGGGGGTCTTTATTTACTATTTTTCCAAATAAAAAAGCAAGCCAGACTGGACCAGACCAACTGATCTAAAGGGTCAATCCCTAGTCCAATCCACTGATGGGATTAGTCAAGTCCGATCTTGTTTCAGGCCAATTTTTTATGGATCGGACTGGACCAAGTTTTCTCCAGTTGGACTGGACCAAGTTTGCTCCGGTTGGACTGGACCATTGTGTTTTTGCACAGCCCTAGTGGCAATGATGTCACTATGATGCCGACGTTAATGATTGTTGGGATGCGTCTAAAAATAAAGAATGATAATGAATACTAGCAAGATGGTTAAGATGGTAAGCGGTTTCACTTATGTAACTAGGAGAACATAAGTTCTAATATCGGAAAGCGCAATTATTTGGAGGGTTTTAATTTTAATGTTCCTAACCCTATAGAAATTCTAAGTTATAGCAAGAAAAAAAAAAGAGAATGATAATGAATAATATGAGGCTGTTAAACCTTGCTTGCAACAAAATTTCATACGGTGCAAACAACATTTTAATAATATATGAGAAGTGCCTTTGTTTTTCAGTAGTAAAACAGGGCAGCCCATTCTTCACTTGTTATTTATCATTCATATACCCTCCGCATATATATAGTTGTTTCAATTTCTTTCTCAACGTGACCATCCTAGAGATAATAAACTTTGATGATATATATTGAATTAAAATCATATCCCGTGTTGCTTTGTATGTCTTACATTTATGGAGTTCAGAGGTGCCTTTTCATTTCATCATTCTTCAAGTGTATTCCTTACTCTAAGCTCTTCCAAGTTTCTAGACCATCATTTTTTTTTTTTATCTTATTCTGACAGGGGTGAACTGCATGGCTAAGGAAATCGTGACCATGGGGATGGCTGAAGAGAATCCCAGTGAGTTTGCAAGAAGCTGGGCTTCTGGTGGAGGGGAAGAGGTGATGATGTTTCAGATGTGGCTAGCGGAAATTATCAACGATGTTGATGCTTATTTAACAGAGTTAACTCTCAGCAACTAACAGATTTAACAGCATCAAGTTTAAGGATCCAATAAAAAATTTACCAAAAAGAAAAAAACAAGTAGAAGGACTTGATTCAAAATGAAAGTAAACTAAAGTAATCAAACTGTTGGCAAACAAATAATAATAATAAGGTAATCGAGCTCCGAGAATGAGAAGAAAATTCGTAGACCAAATTGCAAATATTTATTATACTCTTAAAAAATGGTATGATTGCCGTCTGGGGAGAGAGGTTTATAGTTTCATTTTAATATTTTTTTGAGGGGTTGAAAATATTATACATAGAAATGGAGAGCTATAATTAATTTTAACATTTTTTCCAGATCAAGTTAAAACTAAATTGAACTAAATTTTTTCTGGAGACAACACCAAAAAAAATGCGAAAATAAAAGAAAACCACGAGAGATCTATTTCTGCACATGAAATTATCATTTTACTCTTCCGGTCTTAGATATAAGACCCTTATATTAGTGTATATAAATGTCATATATTTAGGACCGGAGGAGTATTATTTTTGCCATTTTATTTAGTTTCTCACCATGAGAACATCACCAAGCTCTACTTAGAGAAGTTTAAAACCGCCTGTTCGGAAGTTTTATAGCTTCAATCATTCTCTTGAAAAATAACCCAGTAATTCATTCACTTTCACATGTTTAGCAAGTCATCTTACCCAATGAAGCAGTTGGGCTGTTCAAAACGCAGAGAACACACCATGACATATACAAATCAGTTTGAATTATGATATCATATATAAACTAGGTAATAGGTAAATATTAATTAACTAGTTTGAGTATATTAAAAAAAATTAGTTAAATTAATTATTTGTAATAAATATAAATTGATGTTCCTAAAGTACTTTTTTAATCATAACTATTCTTATATGGCAACTCCCTGACATGTATAAACAATAGGGATACTTTAGAAAATAAATTACAAATTTAAGAGATAAGATAAATTAAGATCTTATATTTGAAACTAAAATTAATCTCCAACTAGTTTTTATATTAAGCACTAGAGCTGGTGTATATACACACACACAATACGGATGTCTCCAATAATACAAGGCGTTTAAAATATATGTTGCACTATTCATGCCATATGATAGTACGATATGTTGTAGATTTTATTCCATATGCATTGATATAATGATCTCTGGATCGATGATTTACAATAATGTCTTCAAATGGGTCACCCATATATCTTAAGCACTTCAATTTCTCCCTCATCAAGCCATTCCCAGAAATAAACATAATAGGTAACTGTTTTTTTGTATGATTACCAATAATCCATTACTATCACATCAAATTCAACTATTTTCAGGACCAAAGAGAGTTTAACTCTTTCAACGTGGTTTTTCCATTGCTTCAGGATATCCAATCACTTTCACTTGACCAAACCACCATTGTATCAACTTAATATTTAATTAGCTTGAACTGTTATTTCCTTGTCTGTGTTGAGTCAATGCCTCTTAGATGCTAATCTTGTAAAAGCAGAGTTGAATAACTTATGTTGACAAATCCGGTAGGTTTGGTTTATCTCCTCTAAGAACGTTCATTATTCAATATTGTTCAGTCTACCACCGGATGTAATTGAACCCCTTTAACATTCAATGAAAAGTACATTTTTGTTCAAATTACAATTAGAGATAATGGGAAACTAAATTGCAATTAGGCATACAAGATCATACAAAAAAACAAGTTTAAACTGCAGAGGATATCCCAATTAGGCACAATAAGAAAGAACATATGCCACTTTACTTATCTGCCTTCAAATTTAGCTTGTAGCGACGATAGCCATTCGTTTCCCCAAGTTGCACAATCTCTTTTGCCTCTGTAATCATAGACTGCTTCACCAAATTATCCACAACAAGCTGCAGAATTGATGGGTCAACAAGACACCGTATATTGAATATGTCTTTGCACAATTCAAAAGCAGTTGTCAAATCACCCTTCTCACATAAGAATGGAAGAAGAGTCACATAAGTTATCTTGTTAGGGTCGTGCTCAGAATGTGATATCTCAGCGTACCACTTTTTAGCTTCGCACAAATCATCCGCGTCAACAAAACCTTTAATCAAAGCATTGAAGCTAAACATATCAGGCTTGATAGCCTCATTCTTCATTTTCTCAAACAACTCAGCGGCATCTTTAGTTTTCTTCTCCATAGCCAATCCCCTTAACCTAGCATTGTAGGTCCTGATATTAGGAGCAACATTTTTCTCACTCATTTGACTCCATAATTTCTCCCCATCTAGAAAACGATCATTCCTATACAACCAATCAAGAAGCGTATTGTATGTGATCAAATCCGGGTCTATTCCCTTGTTTCCCATCTCCTCAAGCAATGAAATAGCCCAATCAGGATTACCCATCTCACAGTACGCCTTAATAACAGTATTATAAGACACCAAATTGGGTTCAATAGACAGCTTCGAGGTTACCTTCTTAAAAACGAAATCCACCATATCAAACTTTTTAGAGTGTAAATACGCAGCCAAAAGAGCATTCAAAGAAAGCACGGTGCGCGTACAATTTCTTTCAGGCAATTCGTCAAACATCTTATGTGCATTCTCACACAAACCAGCACTGCCATACAGAGTAATCAGACGGGCCGAGAAGCCTTCTCTTTCGATGTCACTGTACTTCTTTTGGTCTTCGAGGATCTCTTCGACCCATTTGAAGCGTTTGGCGACGGCAAGGCGACGAACAGTGTCTTCGTATATGCCACTTTTGGTGCGGAAACGAGAATATTCGGATGCTTTCTTGAATTTGTCGACGAGGCGCTTGAGGTCGCGTTCCTTGTAGAGGTCTTCGGATATTGACTTGATGGAGACAGAGGATTGAAGTGAGGTAGAGAAGGTGCGATGAAGAGTGCGATGGAGGAAGGACATTGTGTTCACTCCTGAGAGTCGGAAAGGCAGGCGAAAGGGAAACAGAGAATTTCGAATAGCACTACGGCAGAGGGTCGGAGGTTAGAGGGGTTTTGTGGGATCTAGGGTTTTATCATTTATTAATTTAAATTTTAAATTCTAAGTACCTCCCACTTTTTAGTTTTTACCACGGGGCTTTGTCTAAACTCACTCAAAAAAAGTTATTAATTATATTTGGGTTAAAGTGTACCCAGCACCCCCAAGTATTTTGTCAGATGCACCCAGTGGCCTAAAGTGATTTATGGTGCAATTTTGCCCTCAAAGTAATTAAAATGGTGCACCGGTATCCCATGCTAACAGATCTGTTACTTTGACCGTTAAATTGATGAGTCAGCACAAGTTTGACCAAAATAATCTGACGTGGCATGTCTAATAAGCAGGTGACATGGCTTTTCTTGTTAATTCTATTGTTTTGTCTGAATATTACTCCTCTAATCCTATTTATAAGACACTTCCAGCATGTTTCACATAGACCAAGGAAAACCTTAAATTTCATTAACTCTCATTTAAATTTTAATAACTTTTCAACTTTATCCCTATTTAATATACATTATACCTCATATAAACAAAGTCAATACAATAATAAATGAGGGGTAAATTTGTACATTCATACAAAAAATTTCTCTCAGTACCTTATAAATAGGACCAAAAAATATCTTCTCTCTCTACCCTATAAATAGGACCAGAGGAGTATCTCTGAAAAAATTTCTTACTCTGAAAAAAATTCCAAAAGCCGAAGAGAGCATTTACTGAATAGAGAAAACAAAGCAGTGGTAGACGAAAAAAATTCCACATCACCTGTTTATTAGACATGCCAGGTCAGATTATTTTGGTCAAACTTGTGCTGACTCATCAATTTCACAGTCAAAGTAACATATCTGTTAGCGTAGGATACCGGTGCACCATTTTAATTACTTTGAGGGCAAAATTGCACCATAAATTACTTTAGGCCACTGAGTGCACCTGGAAAAATACTTGGGGGTGCTGGATGCACCTTAACCCCGAAAAAATTCTACATCACCTGCTTATTAGACATACAACGTCAGATTATTTTGGTCAAACTTGTGCTGACTCATCAATTTAATGGTCAAAGTAACAGATCTGTTAGCATGAGATACCGGTGCACCATTTTAATTACTTTGAGAGCAAAATTGCACCATAAATTACTTTAGGCCACTAGGTGCACCTGACAAAATACTTGGGGGTGCTGGATGCATCTTAACCCATTATATTTTTCATGGTTATTCATATCAAAGTTTACAATTTATTTTTTCAATTCTCAAGATATAGTTCGTTGTTTTAAAATTGGTAAGTTTGAAAAAATTTTATTTCAAAACAAATTTGATGACTTAACTAACTTTTAATTATAGCAAACTAATTAGAATATGCTTATAGTAAAAAAGAAAGGAAGTACTTGCATTTAGTTAGGTTTCTTAAATATTTAATCAAGGATTTAATCTTTGACGGAAGCTTTTTCAAAAAGTATATAATACGAGGAAATTAAAGTTATTTTATAAAATTTTAAAATCTCTTATACAATGCGGCATTATTATTTATCACTATTAAATATGCTCAACCAAAAATAAGGAAAGGAAGTATAACTCTAAATAACAAGTTTTTCTTATTCAAATCTCTTATGCAATGCGGCATTATAAATAAAAAAAAAAAAACCCTTATCTCTATAGGTTTTTAATGAAAGAGACATTAAAGTTATTTCATAAAATTTTAAAATCCTTTTAAATCACATGACTTGATTAAGGTTTTGATAAATTTAATAATTTAAATAAAAATTTGGGCTATTTAAATGTTTTTTTAAAAATATTTTTCTTCTAATTTTATCTAAAATCTTGCCTTTATATTTTTTTTTCAATTAACATGATGTAAAAATAATGCACAAGTATGGAAAAAAATGCATAATTATTGAGAATTTATAATTCTAGAAAATATTACTTATACTCCTAATATCATTTTCCATGTTTTTACTGAGAATTTATGTTTTGGCTTAACAATTATACCTTTCGTTTTAATATAATACTTTTTGGGATTGGGCCTAAGCCATTCTTTGTATGAGTCAGCCTTGAAAAGTTCCTGAGTAACAAAGAAAAAAGATGAAAGCCCAAAGACCAAGTTTGAGCTGATTGCAATTTTATTTTATCCAGTCTCTATACGCCCCTGATCCATTGCGTGAAAACACGCGTTTTTATACGCTCCTAAGCATGTCTTTCTATAATAATAATAATAATAATAAATAGTGGCATGCGTTATTCTAAGGAGAGAATTCCGCACAAAAAAAAAGTCTAAAATTACTAAATTCTAAATAAAATTATTTTTATAAAAATGCATTATTATTTGTAAGTTTAGTATCATCAAAACCTATTAAAGTATTTGTTTGCTAATGGATGTTATTCCTCCTTTTCCTTTTGATTTTTTTGCCAATGTGATCATTTTCCCCCTTCAAGTAATCATATTTGACAGTATGATTTTATGAATACACCCAATGTAAATTATTAGGGTATTAATATGGGAAAATTGCAATTAAATCCCACCCAAAGAAATTAAATACAAAAAAGTTCTTTGAAATCATGAAATTATTCAGAAGTCCCAGGAGATTTTTTACAATAAATTTTATTTGTTTAATTATCAAATTACCTTTCTTTTTTTTTTAAGTTTGCATTGACAACTGAAAGAGCAGTGATTAACAATTTAGGGTGCAAGGATTGACAACTATCACAGCTGGTTTGACAACTTAGGATGTGATATACTACCTCCGGTCCTTATTATAAGACCCCGTTTGACTTTTTGTTTGGTTCTAATTATAAGACCCCAATCCATTTTGTCTCTCATATTTATGCATTTTTTTCCAAAATAATCCTTCTAATAATGATAGTTCTAGCCAATACACTTAATTAGCAAGGATATTTTAGGAATGACAACATTTATTTATTACAATTAACTAACTTAAATTACTTCTTTAATCTCCTCAAATAAGTCAACTGGGTCTTATAATTAGGACCGGAGGTAGTACTAAGAAAATGTGTTGTCAAACCAGCTGCGATAGTTGTTAATCCTTGCACCCTAAGTTGTCAATTACTGCTCTTTCAGTTGTCAACGAAAACTTTAAAAAAAGAAGAAGAGTAATTTGATAATTAAACAAATAAAATTTATTACAAAAAGATTCTTTGAGACTTCAGAATAATTTTATGATTTCAAGAGATCTTTTTGTGTTTAATTCTTTTCGATAGGACATAATTGCAATTATTCCTATTAATATTCCAATCAATGAACACTATTATGCATTTAATTTTCAGTTATTGTCTCTCTTGTAATAATTTGACCACTTCAATGACCTTGAAAATATTCATTTAATTTTTTTAAACTTGGTTTTTAATTTGTGGCATTAAAAATATTTATTGGTTGCTAAATCCGAGCCACCCATGTTTAAAGAACCGGCAAGATTTTAACTGAAGTTCATCGAAGGGATGTCCTTTTCTCTGGCAGTACCCTTCTGCCAAATCAAACGCCGTATCTTTATCGTCCATATGTTGTCCCCTATATATGTCCTTTCCCTACTTCCTTTTGCTTGGCCTTTATATATTCGCATAATCATTGCATATCCCTGTGTCCTGACCATGGACGTGAAAATATTACATTTCTGCCTGCATACTTTTAGATTTGGATTAAAAATTTATTTTCACAGTTGAATCGGATTGGATCATAGTTAAGCCGCAATCGAACTTAAACTCAAAATTAGACAGAGGGAAGGAGGGGTTTTATGCCCAGTTCTCAAGCACTAGACAATTTTTTTTTCATTTGTTATGCTTTTTTTTTTTAAAGGACATTTGGATTTAAGAAAAATAATGAAAAAAGCTGAAAATTATTAAATACCAAATAAAAAATATCAACAAAAATTTGTTGTTATTTCTCAGTTCAGTATTGTCAACACCAAATAAAATATTGTTACTAAACCTGATTTGAGATTTAGTAATTTTTAATTTCTTTTTTTATCATTTTTCTTTGGATTTATGCACCACATCCTAACTTTTGGATGTGAATTTTTCTCCTTTTTAAGCATAAAAATGAGGTATGTTAAATCAATATGGATAATGTAAATTTATTTTTTTATAAGAAATACAAAATTAAAAGATTATAAACTTTTAATCATTATGCACGATATGTGATGAACTAACCCAATTAGCTCTATTTGATATTTTCTTTTAATGCTTCAAATATTTCAGCCCAATGCATGCTAGTGATTTTAAAAGAAAAAAGGAGTTAAAATAATCAATACAAATATGATTATAAATAATCTGATTTATTTTGGGCTCTGTAATAATAAGCTGAATCTATTCGCGTTTTAAAAATGGAAAATAAAAAATAAAAAAGGAGAGAGACTTTTCTGCTTCTCTAACAACCTCACTCATTTGTACTATTGCAGTCAACACGAGACCAACTGCCAAAGTACTCAAACGGAATCAAACCAAAAATGCAGAATAAAGTTTGTCTCTTTTTTTTTTTTGGGGCCTGAAGTTTATTTCTTTTTTTGTATATATAAAAAAAAGTTTGTTTATTCCATTGTCTATATTAAAAATGGTTTACTTATACTTGCAAAAAGATTGATTTTCTCTGTATTATTATTTTACAAATAGCTTTGTCTCATTTTTTGGGTAGACTTAGAGTATTTTCAAGTTATTTAGACTTAAAACTAATTTTTGTCGGGTTAAGAGTGTTAAAATTAAAATCTTTTCAACAAGTGTGCTTCTCGATATTGTAACTTGTATTCTCCTTAATAATTATACTAAAGGAGCTCACATCAATTGGACTTAAGTAATTTTGGAATTTAACCTAATATTTTCTCCTATCCCTATTACAAGCACATCCCACATGTTTAAAGTGTTAATTTTTTTTTTTTAAACCTAGTGTCACTAACTAACCACAAAATTTTTGAAACTCCCCTAACCAATGGCTTTTATTTAGTGTAATTTTGAAGTTCAATAAAGGATAACTAATTCTTATTAATTTTCTTAATTTACACAAAGTAGTCAATTGGAATTGGAACTTATAAAAGAGACCTGAAAAAAGTAATACCTAATCTCAAGGGAAAAAACAAGTAATAACATCTAATATGAAAGTTCGAATTTGCATTAAGAAAAGTATTTACAGTTTGATTATAACAGAATAGAATTTCCTTCTATAAGCTGTAAGAAGAAATATATAGACGGTAAAAAAATCTTATAACAGAATAACCATATTTATAACAGAAGTTGATTTTGTTATGAAAGATTCCAGCATGTTGCAACCACACCAGAATGCCCACTCTGGACTCTCTCTCTCATAACAAACACACACAGTCTCTCTCTCTCTCTCTCTCTGACATGATGCTTTTGTGAGAAGTACTTATATACCTCGCAATCATTCTTCAATTTACAAGTTTTCTTTCTTCTTCCCTCCTCCCTTCCCTTCTGCTCAAACCCATTTTCTGCAAATATATGGATTATGCAGAAGAGAATGGGTTCTGTGTTACTTTTGATGATTTCTGTGATCTTAATGATAATAACAACAACAATGGAGGCAGCATCAGAAGAAGCATGATCAGGAAGAGAAAATATGGTGACAGTATTAATAATGAAGATGAAGAAGAAGAAAATGGAGATGTCAAAATATACAAATCCAAGAACCTCAGGACTGAGAGGAAGAGGAGAGAGAAGCTCAGTAGTAGGCTCTTGATGCTGCGATCTTTAGTCCCAAACATCACAAATGCAATACCCAAAACCCTAATTCTTTCTTCTCTGTAACAATTTTTCATTTCTGGGAGTAGTTTCTGATGGATCATTCTGATGATTTTTCTTTTCTTGTTTCAGATGACCAGAGCCTGCATAATTGATGATGCCATCACTTACATCAATAAAATGCAAACCCAGGTGGAGAGTCTCACTCAGGAACTTCAAGAAATAGAGGCGAAGGCAAATTCTCAGCTGCCAAAAGCCTTAGATCAGCCGAAGACAAAGAAAAGAGATGAACCAGAGGAGGAAGAAGAAGAGGAGGAGGAGATGAAGAAATGTGGGATTCAGGTTTATTAATCTGCAGAATTCCAAGATCTGATTATGTGAAAGTTCATTGAATCAATTTGCTTTTTTGGTGAAATGATTCAGTGATTTTGGTGTGTAGGAACAAGTGAAAGTGGCTGAAATTGAAGTGAATAAGCTGTGGATGAAGATCATCATCGAGAAGAAAAGAGGAAGAATCATGAAACTGATTGAAGCCATGAATTCCTTTGGCATTGGTCTCTTAGACACCAATGTCACCACCACAAAAGGAGCAGTCCTCATCACAACCTCCATTCAGGTCTTAATTACTCTCATTTTCATCTCTTACCCCCCCCCCCATATATATATATATATATATATATATATATCAGAAACTGATTTTATGTCAGATGATCTTTCAGGGGAAGAATGGTGAAAGGCTTGCAGCACAAGAAACCCAGGAGTTGATGCTTGATATTGTTAGAGCTATATAGATATCTCAGTTAGTTTCTCATGAAATTTGAAGAGTTTTGATTGATTTTTTATCTCAGTTAGAATTTGAGAGGAATAGTAGTATACATCAGTTTTGAATGAGACAGAAATTTATATTAAGAAAATATAAGATTCCATCAGATCATAAATATATATATATAGCAGTATGCATAACAGTACATTCTTTTCCATCATATTATACATACATATATATACACACACACACACACATACACAGAGAGAGAGAGAATGGAGAAAACAGAGTAAAAAGGAGGTAACATTCATTGAAGATGAGCTGAAAAACAACAAACAAAATTGCAGGAAGATTTTTGCTTTCCTCTCAAACTGTTTCTGTAAACACTCAGAACTCTAATTAGGTGTATATCCACTTTACTCTATGAAATTATTATTAAAGAAACCAGAAAAAAGAGGAAGAAAACAAGTAATCTTTTGAAATGAGCAGCCAAACTTTCATCTCTGATCTTGAAATCCAATGCTCTTTCTTCCGAAGGAAATACCTCCTGCATGTCACATTCAAGAACAAAATTTCAGAAATATAATTCAGAGCAATTGCAGAATGAGAGCAAACAAAAGGAAAGTAACAGCTTAGCCTCTGTTTGGCAGCTAGGAAAATTAGAAGGAAAGTGCCTAACCAAAATCCCAGAACTGAAAACGTAGCTCACTAGCCTAAAAATTCAAAAGAAGCACGGAGAAGGAAAAAGTAAGCCAGTAGCTTAGCCACTGTTTGGCAACCAGGGAAAATCAGGGATGAGAATGAAAATCTCTAACCAAAACCCAGAACTTAGCTCACTGGCTTAAAAATTCAAAACAAACACTGAGAAGGAAAAAGTAACCCAGTAACTTAGCTAGTGTTTGGCAGCCAGGAAAATGCTCAAGTCCAACCCAAAACCAGAAAGGAAAACCTTACTAAGTAGCTTAAAAGTTCAAAATAAACAGAGAGAAGGAAGGATTTGTACCTTGAGATCTGCAAATGGGGGGATCTTCAAAGAGGGAGAAAGAGAATTGTTTATGAGCAAGGCCAATATCAAAGAGAATGAGACCAGAAGAAGGATCACTGACGATAATATCCTTCACAGGAAGCCATAAGAAAAGTTCTTCCTGTGACAGACCTTGCAAACCCTTAAGCTGTCCGAAGCTGAGATTGGCTCTCACTACACTTTCAAAGAACACTCTGTTCTCAAATTTGGCCATGCATGGACGATCCAGATGAACTTCTAAACGCCCCGTTTCGTCGAAATTGTAGGACTTTACACTTTCTGGGAAAAGCCCAGATGGTAGGCCATAGCTGCGAAGAAGGTCGTGCATTGATGAATAAGAAGAAGAAGAAGAAGAAGAAATTGTGATAGGAAGAAGAAGAAGAAGTAAGAAGGTGAGAAATAAAGATCTGGGTTTTGCAGGCATTGTGAAGGAGAAGAAGGGGTTGATGAGAGAGAGAGAGAGAGAGAGAGATAGGAAAGTGGGAGGTGATTGAGGTTTAAAGTGAGGTTTTTGATTGGCTTTATGGTTTGAAGTTTGAATACTGTGTATGCGTTATGGAACTCAAAAAGTGCGAAACAGAGAGGATTGCTGGCAACATTTCAAGGTTCTGGGCTGGCATGAAGCTCTGCGAAATGACCAAACCACCCTTGCATGTTGGGGAATTACAAGCAAGAATTAAGCTTAATATTAAAGTAAAACTGAGTGTTTATATAAAGTTTGAGTTAAAATAATGAAGTTATAAATTTCATAAATCATGAAGAATAAAATTTATTATTATTAGTGCTTTTATATCATATATATTTATATTGATAAAAATATCAATTTCCTTTTATATAAGTGAATTATTACTATTACTATACATTTAAAATTTCAAAAAGGAAATAAATACATGTATAGATTTAGAAAAACCCTTTCTTTATATTTAATTTTTTAATATGCCACTATTTGTAGTTACTAATTTATTTTTTTCCTGAGTACTTTCTTTTTTTTTCTTTAGTGTCTGATTTATATTCATTATTTTTAAATATCTCATTTTGATCAAATGGCGTACGGCATTATTAAGTAAGGAAAGAATCTAACCGTAGAATAAGACAAAGCAATTTGAATATTTAAAGTTGGGGAAAAAGGTAAACTACTACGTCGTATTTTAAATTTAAATGAATTAATTAATTATGGAATTGGAAAACAACTTTGGCTTTACGATTTGTGATTATGATTTTATTTTAAGAAACAAAGATTTGAATGGGTTTGATATTGTCTTTTGGCGCTTTGGCCTTAAGCTGCATCACTATGATTGCGCTGCTTTTATGCTTCTTTCCAACATGAAAACCTAAACGTATTTGATGCTGTGTCCAGATTTCTAGACACCAATTATTCTTTGACTTATTTAGGTGAATTAGTTTTTGAAGATTGACAAACAATTTCACATCTCAGATAGCATCTATAAAAATATTTTTACACACCAATTATTATTCTCATTTTATTTGTTATAATACTTTTTTCTTCGGTTCTTAATTAACTACCCCATGATGAGCATTTAAAATTTTAGTTAAATTAATTTTGTTCTTCAATTTTTGTCCAAAATTTTAACAAGTTTTCAATATTATTATCCATTCTATTTAACCTGAGTTTTCAATATTAGTCTTGAAATTCATTAAATTTTTTTTCATTTTAATCATTCTCCATTTTACCCATATAAATTATAAAGTTAAGAGACGGTCCAAACAATGAAGGGCATTAGGACTTAGGAGAAGAAAATAATAAATGCTTGGGAAAATGAAAGAAATTCTTATAATAAGAACCAAAAAAAATACTCTACTAAAAAGATTTCTAGATCAAGTAAATTGAATACATAAAGATAGGCTTCATATCCTCAAATAGTACTTAAAAAAGTATTTATAAGTTATCAATAATCTTGTATTCTAGTGATATGAATGTTCTTTGATAAGTTAGAGGTTGCAAATTCAATTTAACTACTAATCTAGAATCATTATTACTTACCCATCTAATTAAAAATAAGTATTTATAGGCTACATGTCAACAAAGTTTTCATGTCAATTTGTGGGAACTGAATACTCACCGTCATTCTCACGGGATGTCCAATTACTCTTTATGTAATTAGACCTACTTTTATTCTTTTATTTTTAATCTTTTGTTACATAAAGAAAATCTATTTATAGACCCATTTGTTTAGTTGAATCTAAACTTCTCTCTCTAAGCATGCATACATGATATATATGCATATATACTATCTCCGGTCCTTAGTATAAGACCTTATTTGACTTTTATTTTAGTCTTAAATATAATATCCCAATCCACTTTATCTCTTATATTTATATATTTTTTTCCAATATAGTTTTTTTAACAATGATAGTTCTAGCTAATACACTTGATTAGTCAAAAATATTTTAGAATAGACAACACTTATTTATTACAAATAACTAACTTAACTTCTTTTCTTAATCTCCTCAAATTAGTCAACTAGCTCTTATAATTAATACTGGAAGTAGTATTAAGTTAGATTTAAGTAATGTCAAACCTAATTGAAAGTAACTTTCTTAATCATAAATGTTTTTCAGCATGAGTGCATAACTAAATTTACGATTATATTTTCAAGTGACCATAAACTCCTCATAAAAGAAAAAGTAAAAAAAAAAAAAAATCTCTGGATAATTCTCACTCACATTTCTTAAGTCAGAAGAGTTTTGTGGTTTAAAGTGTTCCTTGTTTGGTAGATCTAGTTTGCAGTGCAAAATTTGCACTACAAACTAGATCTTATATAATCACCGGAGGTAGTATTTTATATAAGAAGAAAAAAAGAATATAATTGAGGTTGGATAAAAGGAGAAGATTTTGAGTGGATAGCGTAGTTGCGTGTCCTATAATGCCAACACAAGGATTCATTGATTTCTTTATTAACGAGGAATTTGGTGCAAGTTAATGATGCTTATTGGAATTTTAAAAAAAAAATTCACTCATTTAGTTTTTTTTTTGGTTCTGTTTTAACTTAACTATCAATTTTAGAAATATTCAAATGAGTTAGGTAAAAATGAAAATGATGGATAGAAATGAAATTTAAATTAAATTAGTTAAATTACAAAAGAAAAATAGTCAAGGACATGAAATGGGAATCATTTTTGCAGGGGCAAATTGGTCCAAATAATTTGATTCCAAGAAACTATACCTGATTTCATTCCCTCGTATTAGGTGGAGTCTCATTCTAAATCTCTTTCCCTGCTACCAATTCATATGTACCGGACGAGAAATTAAATTTCTCTAAAATTTATAAATCAATATACTTTTATAATTACTTGTGACTTTTAGAAAAATGTGATTAATCTGGTAACGTGTGATTCAAGCATCAAGAATTATAATGGTGCTCTGTAATTTGGGAGCCATAAGCATAATATTTCTTCCATTCTTAAATACTACCTCATATCCTTAATATAAAGACTCGTTTGATTTTTATTTTGATTCCAAAAAATAAGATATTAATCCACTTTGTCTATGATATTTATCTTTTTTTTTTGTAAGATAATCCTTGTAATAATGATAGGTCTAGTCGATATACTTAATTAATAAAGATATTTTAAGAAAAATAACACATATTTCTTCCAAATAACTAGATCAACTAGTTTTCTTAATCCATTCAAATTAGTCAGTTAGCTTTTATATTGAAGACCGGAAGTAGTGTAACATAAGAGTTACTTAACTAATTAGAACTTATTAAAAAAGTTAAATAAACTATTTAATTATATCTCCCTAAAGTCGAAGCACTACCCTCCTCCTGCATTCCTCGACCAAAAGAGAAACCCTTTCTCCCTGTCTGTGTTTGGTGAAAATAAAAGACACCTTACCTGTATGCACTTTAAATGGTTGGCTTTTTTAATGTCTAATTTTTACTGTGGACAAATATATATATAAAGGGAAAAAAAATCATAACTATCTCATTTTAAGAAGAAATAGAGGAGGAAGGTAGTGCTTCAACTTGGGAATAGAAGCGAGTTTAGATTTAAACTGAGGAATGGCCACGGAAGCTTTAGAGCTGTCTTGTTTTTCAGAGAACTTGATACACTGATGCAAAGAGTGATCGTCGCGTCTCTGCAACCTCTCCGTCCGCTCCAGCACTTTCTTCTTCTATGTAAACCTTATAAAATAAGATAGGTGGCACTGAGTTGGAAGGAATTTTATATATAAATGAAAAGGGTAATAATATAAAAAATGAAAAGATAATAGACGAATCAAAGGTGAGGAATTAAATGACATCAAGTGATAATAGAGGGATTCAATTATAAGTTAAAAATTAAAGGATTAAAAGATTAAATTTTCCTATTTATTTGCAATAGTTGGGCTAAGGAATATATATACTTAAAAAGATTTCATATGTTAAAATTAAATAAGAGTAAAAACAGTGTAATAAATAATTAATGTGTCCCCTTGTGGATTTTGCTCAAACCTCACATTCATTTACTGGTTGATTTTACACAACATCATAAAAGAGAAAATATAATCACGTAATTTGAAATGAGTTGAAAGTTATAGAATTACAGTACTCCTCTGGTCCTTAATATAAGACATATTTAACTAATTTGATTAGATTAAGGAAGTTAGGCAAGTTAGTTAATTCTAAGAAAAATGACACATTTTTCCTAAAACATCGTAATCATTTTTCTTAATACCTCCTCTCCCTCTTCTATTTGATTATGATTGAAGGAGTATCCATAGAGATAATTTAAAGAAAATTGATAAATATGAGAAATAAGTCTTATATTTAGGACCAAAACCAACTCAACAATTAGATCCTATATTAAGGACTGAAGTAGTACAATGTTTTGCCTTATTTTTACTGTTCCAAAGCTCCAAAGAATTTTTTGAAGTAACAATCTTCTCAAAAATTTCTAGTTTCTAGATTTTCCCAAAAGCCAAAATGAATCACTTCACTAAACTTACAAGCATTAAAGTGATGAGAAAGAATGAAAATTGAAAGAAGCGAGAGGACAAAGATTCAGTAAAAGGCAAGAGACTGTGTGAACAATTCTAGCGATTCATTCACAATTTCACGTATAGGCCCAAACTACGTAGACCAAAAGCCACCATTTTATTAATTCTTGTAAGCCGCAAATAGGTGGGACCCAAAAAAAAAAAAAAAAAAAAGGCTGCGACAGACTCTAGCAGTTTCTTACTAAAAAAAACTTCACTAAAAATCACACCATAATTTTAAAAATAATTTATAATTTTATAGTATACGAAATAAATATATATAAATATTTTTTTTTACAAATTTTTTTTGATGTGTAAAAATACTTTTAAAAAATATTTTTGTCTAATACCAAACACTCCCTAAATTCGTTTCTCATAATCCAAAACTAAAGTGAAATTTTTTTTTATTTTTTTGGGGGCCATAAATCCGAAGTGAGTTTAGTAATCCGTAGAGGAATATTCGGCTATGATATGGGATGGGCCAAGCATGCACAACGACTAGAATTGATTCTACAGTTTCAATCAGTCACTCTATAAGTTCTTAAAACACCCATAAAGCTGGACATAATGCATTTTTAGTTCTGAGGCAAATTGTTTGATGATAATGAGCATAACATTCTAGAACATAGTATCTGAACATCCTGCATGCATATCATGCTCTGTCCATAACCACATTTCTCAACATAATAATCCTGAAACTACTCATACAGCTTGAAAGAACACTAGGCATCTGGAGAGACTTCCAACATAGGTAACGTATATATGAGCAGCACCTGATAGAGCGTAGAGCATGAAAAAAGTCAATTCTCAGCAAATTTCATTTGGTTTTACTCTCTTTTAACAAAACTGTTGACCTGCAACAAAAGCAAGAAAGCATAACTAATCGCAGCAGCACTTGATATAAAAACTTGAATAATAACAAAGGAATATACGTGAAATTTCATGCAATATCAGATATTGTGCAAAGATGCAAGCTGCAGTGTTCATTATCAATTCGATTTATTAATAACCAAGAACTTCCCTACAAAGGACTGTAGAACAAAAATCCACTACCTCAAGTAGAGTTCTTAAAAGTCTCATTCTGAGGTTGCCTCTTGCCTTGGTCATCTGCGTTCTGGGGGCGGGCTATCTCTCCTTCTTTCTGGGGGCGGGCCATCTCTCCTTCTTTCATACCTCCTGCTCTCATTTTTCGATCCACCACGTTTCGGTTGATAAGTAGGGTACTTGCACGGGATGATCTCCCCATTTATATACTTATCCCCTACAATCAACATTAAGCATTTATATTTAGTCTTGAGAGTATCAGGATACCATATGGAACAGATAGATGCTTGGCGTCGAACTAAAGAACTACCTACCTCCATAATCCTTATTTTTAACATCTATATAGGAGTCTGGCAACACCCAAAGAACCCCAGGCAAACCTAGAAGCAGAAACACAAAAATAAGACGATACGACAGTAATAGCATGGAAGTCACTAAAAATGATAAACAAGACAATCCAAAGCTGAGATTTTACCCTTAAATTTCTCAGAAGTTGCTTCATCAACAGTGCACTGAAATCCCGTGTAGGTGGTGGTACTAAAGGCATACATGTTCTTCTTAGCTTCTTCCATGCTGATGCACAAGCACCAAGACGTAATAAATTAGCAGGAATACTCAAGTTGACAAGCATTGGATCAATCATAGAACAGAAGTACAACATTTCATCATGAAATTTTATGTTCCTTCATCATGGAAGTCAAACCAGAAATTTTGCTCATGATAATTGTACCACTGAAGTCTAAATGGGTGAATTCATAACAGGCATACTTGTACTTTCATGTTACAGCCTTCTGCCCCAACCACCACAAAGCAGATAAAAATACCACAAGATCCAAGCCCCATTTCTCAAATCTGGTTCCAACATCATTACCATTACAAGTTATACAGAACATAAACTCCATCGGTTTCAATAACAGTATGTGTCTGCTATCAGATTCACCGATAGAACCGTGATATGAGCAAAAATCATTTTCAAGCGTCAACAATGAGGGCCTAATAGCAACCACATAGCAAACTTCATCTAAGTTTTGTTCTCGCAATAATTAGTCACAGTAATAAATCTTGAAGATAGCTAAGGAAAACTGAGACAACCATTTGTTCTCGAAAAATTAATTCTCACAATCAATAAATCATAATGCATCGATTTATTGAGCCAAAGACACACCACGCGTCAGAAGGAAGATAAAATTAAGACAAATCCTATTTTTCCTTCAAAGGAAACAATGGAATAGCAACTAGCATCAGAGATTCCAGCTTCGACAACCAACCCAACAACTAGAACCCAAACAGCGCAAGAACATAGCTAGTCGGGTACCCAGGACTCAGAAGTTGTTTATTATTACCCCAAACGCTAAAAGTCAAGAAACCGCCAAGGAAAACAAATGGCAAACGAGATCCCATGTCAAGACCAATTCAGATTGATATCCTGCTCTTAACTCATATTTTTTCCATAAAACAAACAAAAAGTAGGACATCCTAAAAAGGTCAAGGAGAAGAAGATAGTGGAACAAACCTTCCGAGGACAGTGGCGAGAGTATTGAGATAAGTGTCAATCATCTGCTCCCTAGTAGGAGCAGGGTCCTTAGGGAACTCCATCACAATCAACCAGTGGTTGTAGTCACAACCAGGAAGCATAATAGTCTCCCTCTGCTCACCGCTACTGCTCCTCTTCGGCGAGAAATCCCTATCGACGGTCGCCCGAATCAGCGTTCGGGCACGGGTACGGATCACGCTCGAATGCGGAAGATTCCATCCGAATCCATGGCTGGTCACAGTGTTGAAGACTGACGTTTTAGGGTGAGAGCGAAGGGTTAGGGTTTGAGGGGAGAAGGACAGAGGCACCGTCGCCATTGAAGGAGACGACACTTGGGAGAAATGGAGAGCCAATGTGTTCGAGCGTGCTGTGCGACTGATGATAAGGTTCAGAAATGAGACTCCGATATTTTTCCTCTTTTATATCGGCCCTGATTTTTTGGGGTCTGGCTTTCCTCCGCTACCATTATGGTTCCTCGCCTCTCCGCTACCAGAAGCGCACCGTTTAACGGGTAAAATGACAAATGGGATTCAACCAAAAACACCGCAATGCCAGAGTATGAAAATCAATGAAGCAACAACAAATCAGGAAAAAAGTCGGCATCGATTCTGGATAAGCAACAGAGGAAATATTTCTAAATGGAAAAATTTTTTAAAAAAAAGGACCCAGCCACAAATTTTAAGATCCAAGTGTTGGGGCTCAACACTTTATATACTCACTCTACTCCTTATTATAAAAGACTATTAATTAATTTACACAAAATAATAAAAATAGTTAAATACATTAAATTTATCTTAAAATTTAACTTATTTTTAATATAAAAATGACAAAAAAAGAAGCAAAAAATTTATAAATGTCAAATAAAAAATGTCAGTAAAAATTTGTTGTCATTTGCAAATATGATTTGGGATTTAGTAATTTTCGGTATTTTTTTGTCATTCTCCCTTATCAATATCACTTTTATTAATTATACTAAATTCTAATATCATACCATTAATTTATACTTTCTCACTAACTTTATTAAATATGGATATATATTGGAAAAAAATTTAATACTTACTGAAACTATCATGGTGTCTTAAAAAAAGGGAATAAAATTTTTCTCCAAAAAATGTCTTATAACAAGGACTAGAGGGTGTATGTACTATTTTCATTTCTAAATATACCATTTCTATCAAAATTAAAAATATCAAATATTTTTTACCAAAATTCAAGATTATTTTTTTTTTGTTTTTTTTCCTTAAGAAAGCATTCACTTTTCAGTTTTTCTTAATATATTTCAATGAGTGATTAGTAGATCAAGGAATTTTTTTCCTGAAATTTTTCTTACAAGAAAAATTAAATAAATGTGATGTTAAAATTTTTATTACAGTTTTTCTTAAAAAAAAGGAATAAAAATTTTTTTTACATTCATCCCTCATTAAGTATGGCCCCATTTTGAAAAGATCATTTATTAAAAATGTTAGGAAATCATTAAATAAATGCGAAAATATCTGTTTGCAAAACGAATTGCTGTGAACCTCTCTCAACAACCAATAGTTTTTTCACATCTCTTGAAATATGTTAAGAAAAACTGAAAAATGAAATAATTTTGAATTTTAGCCTGGAAATATTCATATTTTTAATTTTTAATTTTGATGGAAATGGTATATTT
This sequence comes from Neltuma alba, assembly GCF_004799145.2. Classification (NCBI taxonomy): domain Eukaryota; kingdom Viridiplantae; phylum Streptophyta; class Magnoliopsida; order Fabales; family Fabaceae; genus Neltuma; species Neltuma alba. The sequence continues at coordinate 38,931 of NW_021634181.1, read as the reverse complement.
AGAGATGAAAATAGTACATATAAAGTGTTGAGCCCCAATCCGAATAATTATCACTTGGATCTTAAAATTTGTGGCTGGGTCTTTTTTTCCCTAATTTTTTTCATTTAGAAACATTTCTTTTGTTCCTCATCGAGAATGGATGTCCACATTTTATATGTAAATCCATTTTCCCCCACTTCCCTAATCCTGACCCTTCATGTGATCTGTGGTTGAAAAAATACAAGTGTATGTGATATTTAACATCACGCGCTGTAAAAACCGTCTCCCTTCCCCCACGCCCTCTCTCGACTCTTTAATTCTTCCTTCTTTTTGTTTTTAATCTTCTCTTGTTCACCTTCAGATTCAGAATTCCCCCCCCCCCTAACTTGTTATTCTATAGCAAGGCTCTGTTCGTGAGGTCTTATAAGAACAATATAATTTTTTTGAAATGTGGGAGAACATATAATTTATCACTTTCTGAGAATATTCCATTAATTCACTCTCCTTTTTTCTGAATAAAACGCCAACACCATAAAAAATTATGGCCAATTGTTATTCCTCCCTTCAAATCAAATGTTATTCCAAAAAACCGTAAAAATTGTTATTTAAAAAAAATTGTCATTATTCTAAACTTAAGAAACAAAACAACAATTTTATACTGCCTTCTTTTAACTAAATTTTTTCTGCTATCTTAATTGAATGGCGTGCAATTTTTCAAAAAGTTTTATCACTTTTGTGCAATATTTTTATTATTCTGATTTTGTGCCTAAATAAAATATATAACGTCTTTTTTTTTTTGTATTTTTCTGTCTTCTTTAGCAAGAATTTTTTAAAAAATAAAACTAGAGAGAGAATAAGACAAGAAAAAAGGGGAGGAAAAACCGAAAGAATAGAGACCAGAGAGTGAGGGCGTGGAAAGAAAACGAAAGGGAGAGAGAAAGAGTTTTTATAGTGTGTGATGTGAAGTTAGTAAATGTTGTGTGTTTTTGCGTTTTCTTAGCCACAGATTAAATGAAGGGTCAGGGTTAAAGAAGTGGAAAGAAATGGATGAAAAAGAAATGGAGAGGCTCCGCGCCGGTGATTTTACTAGGATGGAGATAAATGGGCCTTATTTTTATGTCTTTTTAAGAGTTGGAATTAGGGCTGAGTATGCAACCCGGAACCCGACGGCCCGCTTGCAACCCTCACAAATTAGGCCTCTCTAAGCCAGTCCAAAAAAGAAAATAAATAGGTGGGCTTAAATGGGCAGGTTTACAACTTAAATGGGTGGGCTACAGGCACAAGCACAGGCTGCCCATACCCGCCCATTTATTTATTTTTTTTTTAAAAAAAAGAGGAGAGATCTGCCTTGTTATGGGAGTAGGGCAAACCAAAGCCCAGTCCAAGTCCCACTTCCCATTCGGTCAAGGATTCAGACCTTAGTGCCTCTGCCTCACACCCTGACCCTCTATTCTCTCCGTCTCTCAAGTCTCGCCAGTCACAAGTCACCTCTTGTCTTGGTATCTCTGTCTCCATAGACCATAGTCCACTATTGACTCTCCACAGACTTCGGTCGGTCATCACTCCACTCTCGCAGTCTCGATCTCACTCTCGTCGGCGCCACTGCTCAGTGCGTTGCCCTTCAGTCCTCTACTCTCTCGCCATCTCCCTCCGTCGCTTGCCTCTCGCCTCTCAGTGTCTCGACCTCCACTCTCCGGTCTCTACTCTCACTGTTGCCCAGTGCTCATAAAGTCATAGCTCTCCACTCTTCGGTCTCTCAGAGTCTCAGTCTCTCACGCAGCCACACAGGGTCACCGTTGGTTCTAGCTCGGTCTCTCACTCAAATAAGCTTCAAGTTTTCAATTTGATTTTGAAATTGTCCAATTGAAATGAAAACCCAGTTCCAAATATATAAATATATTTTTTGACACCTAATTAATATATATACATGGCTTTGTTCATTGTTGCTGGCCCTCATATCGGTGGAAATTAGAATCCTATGTGATCAAATAGCAACACATTAATTGACCTTTTAATGATATCATGATCAAATAGCTTTATTGCTTCTGTTGCTCTTGTTGAATGCTGAATTATCTTCGACTTATACTGCTTTTTTTTTTAATATTATGTTTAAGTGAAAATTGGTTTTGTTTGAGGAAAAGTGGGAAAGTATGATTATTTTTGTTTCTGCTACTATTATTTTTGTTAAACTTGATTTGGATTGAGAAGAAAATTGAGGAATGGCACGAAGTCAATAAGAAAATGTCAAACGTAAGACTGTTGTAGAGGAAACTGTGGAAGTTCCAACCAAAGACCCAAGTACTATTGTTCAACATGGTAGAAATACTAATGAGAGACAAGATGCCGAAGTAGCAGCACCACCAGCAAAGAAAAAGATGGCTAACATTTGATATTTGGAATCATTTTATAAGAAAGCCATTGACCCAAACCAAAGGGAAACATAGGGTGAAGTGTAATTATTGTGGCATAGATTATGCAAATCATCCAACCAAAACTGGGACGAAACAGCTATGGCAGTATTTTGAAAATTGTCCTAAGAACCCAAACAAAGTGAGCAAGTCACAAAGTATGTTTACTACTATTTCTTCCCAATCATCTCAATCTAGTCACTTGTTCAATCAAGAACAATGTAGAAAGGCTCTTGCAAGGTTCATTATAAAGAATGAATCGCCTTTTCGAGTTGTGGAAGGGGAGGGTTTAAAAGAACTTCTGCAAGAGTTTGAACCTAGGTTTTAGATGCCATCACGATAGACAATTGGTAGGGATTGTTATCAATTGTATTTGGATGAAGCAAAACATTTGAAAAAATATTTCAAGCAATCTAAATGCCATGTGTCCCTTACCACTGATTGTTGGACCTCAATACAAAACTCCAACTACATATGTGTGACTGTACATTGGATTGATGAGGACTAGACACTGCAAACACTGTTGTTAGTGTAGAGAACTACAGTGGAGCAACAAGAACTACATGATAGTGTTGGAGCTGGGGATGACATTGATATGCTATTTCATGATGATATTGATTCTACATTTCAAAAGTTCATGGGTACTACAGACACTATTGTTAGTGCAGAGAAGATTTCTGAGGTGGATGAATATTTTCAAGTAGATTTAGGTAGTTTTCGTGATCCAAAATTTGATGTCTTGACATGTTGAAAAGTGAATGCTTACAAGTATAGAGTTCTCAGTGTGATAGCACGTTACTTATTAGTTGCACCTATCTCTATAATATCTTCTGAATCAGTTTTTAGTACTGGGGGTCGAGTACTAGATAATTTCAGGAGTTCTTTATTTGCAAAGATGGTTGAGGCACTCGTATGTGCCCAAAATAGACTATCCAATAATACCCCAAAACTCAATGATCTTGAACTTGATAATTTTGCTTAGAGTACAAATATTGTTACTGGTATTTCAAATTTCAATCATATTTTCAATTTATATTATTTTCTCTTCTTATTAAATATTAATGAATTGATGAATTTCTTTTAATTTGTTTTGTAGAGTAAGAGTTAGCAGTTCCAAATGTAGCCACCTCTTCAGGTAACTCTGAAGTAGAAGAAGAAGATCATAACGATGATGATGAGTCATGATTAACCTTGTAGTCTTTAGATTTCCATACCTGTGGTTGTTTTGCTTAAAGCTTGAACGTTCAAAATTTAACATGATGGATTGTGACTGTAATGTATGAACTATGGAGTATGGACTTTGATTAATTATGCACTATGGAATATGAATTTTGATTAATTATGATTAAATTATTAATATCTTTTAAGTTTCAACTATCCAGGACTCCAGGTTGCCTTTTTTTGTTAAACGGGTTGCCCGTAGCCCGCATAAACCTGTCCATTTAACCCAGTCCATTTAAGAATGGGCTTAAACAGCTAAGTACGGGTACGAGCTAGCTCGTACCCAAGTAACCATTAATGGGTAGGCTACGGGTTATGGGCCAGGCCGCCCAACCCGCCTGTTGTTCATCCCTAATTGAAATTTTGTGCACACTTCCCTCGTGTATGCGTTTAGTGGTTGCTTATTAATAAATTTGCTGAAATAATTTTGTGCACACTGCGCTTGTTTATGCATTTAGTACTTACTTATTTAACAAATTTATTAAGAATATGCAAAAGTAAAGTACGTATGAAGTAGGACTCACTAGATGCCGCCACGTGAATTCACCAAGATGTAAATAAATTGGCTTGTTTTTTAAAAGTTGAAATCCTGTGCACACGTCCCTTATTTATGTGTCTACTGGTTTCTCACTCAATAAATTTGCCAAAATTTTGTGCACACTTCGCTTGTTTATGCGTTTAGTAGTTGCTTATTCAATAAATTCATTAATAATATGCAAAAGTAGAGTATGTATGAAGTAGGACTCACTAGATGCCGCCACGTGACTTCACCAAGATGTAAATAAATTGGCTTGTTTTTCAAAAGTTGAAATCCTATGCACACGTCCCCTATTTATGCGTCTACTGGTTTCTTACTCAATAAATTTGCCAAAATTTTGTGCACACCTCCTATGTTTATCCATTTAATAGTTGCTTATTCAATAACTTTTAAATAAAAAATAGATCAATTTTTTATTTCTTATTTAATAAAATTGTTTTATGCTTCATACTTAAAACTAAAAATAAAAATTGTATCGAAAAACTAAAAAAAAAGAAAGTAAAAAAAAATCATAAGTTGAACTAGACTGGATTGGATCAATTGGTTTTAATGCTTAGCACAAAACCTAGTCTAACCCAGTGACTTAGATCTCTAGTCAATTTAGTTACTTCATCGAGTTGGACCAAACCAAGACAGGTCAGGATGGATTTCTGATTCTGTGCATAGTTCTACTACTAAACATGAGTGCACCAACATCACTTATAAACTCCAAAGGTACAACATGGAATTGAACCCGAAGTTTGATGAAACCCTAAGCAACTTTTTGTAGCAAGACAAAAAGGACGCCATGATTTTACAACCATGAGAGCATTGCCAATCGGGCAGGGACTATTGTGTTAGACAAATGATAAGTCCCAAGAACTAAACAATGAAAAGATTATCGTCATCCCTCGTCGTATATAACTGTTGGAGATGCCAACGAGTTAAGCAAATTTTTCAGCCGAACATTTGGTCATCAATAACTCGAACAAGTAAGGAAAAACATTTATATGACTTGGCGGGGTCTATGCATGACGGATCCCTCCATTGTATTGGGAAGAAGGCTGAATCCATGTTGGAAGAAGACAAAAAGGAAAGAAGTTTACAAATGTAGGACCAAGGATACAAGAGAGAATGATGGTAGATCCTCAATGAAGGACCAAGAACAATGGAGATACACTCCAAACAAAGTGGGGAGACCACTCAACACCCTTACTATAAATAGAAAAATTTGAAGGGGAATCTGAAAACTAAGAGCCTATTTGGTTAAGTGGTAGGATCTCAAATAAGCTTGTTTAAATCTAAATAAGTGATTATGAAGCATGTTTGTCTTGTTTAGGTAGTTTTTATAAAATCCCGATAAATCATAGTTTTATCCTTCTACTGCACTTTTAAGATAAGTGATAAGGAGTAGCTTATACGTTTGAAAAATCTCGATTAATCTTCAGCAACTAAATTTTCTCCAATCTACCCTCCTACACCCTTCCAAAAATCTCTCTTCAAATATTATCTCCGCATATTTTGTCTACAATTTTTCAACCTAAACCAGTTCAAATTCTTTCAACCTAAACCAGTTTAAATTTTTTCAACCTAAACCAGTTCAAATTTCACTAAACCCTTCCATAAATAAACCATCAGAAAGTATATAGAAGAGCTCATTGAAAAAAAAAAAACTGGAATTAAACAAGGGATGTGACTTTTCCAATGTATTCGAGGTGTTTGGATTAGTTTTTTATAAATAATTTTACAGAATTCAAGATAAATATGTTGGAGCATATAAGTTTCTAGAGAGAAAAAAAATCTATGACGTGCTTAATGAACAATGTTTCACTGAAGACAAACCCTCGTGCCACTCGTTGTTAATTTTATTAATAATAAGAAAACTACAACATCAATTCTTCCAATCAATTCTCAATTTGACTTCCTCTTTTGAATTTCATTCAACATTCATTCTAGAGTTAATGAAAAAATGTTGATTTATTCTATTTTATAATAATATAGTGATTTTATCCTTTAACTTTCAATTTTAAAAAGTGAACATCAACGGCCAAATCTTAAATCATATATTTTAGATCCAAAATAATATAAGCGAGTGCTCACCTAATCAAATCTTGACACTCTTTGTATTGCCAAAAGCAAGTTAAGTGATATCAATGGTTTTGTGTGCTAATAGCATGACATCTCTAAGTCGGGGAGATCATACACTTAATATCGCCGGTAACATTAAGTTATGCCTACCTCTATAAATAAGTAAAAAGAAACAATTGGAGAAAAATTTCAATGTAATGAATCATTTTTTTTAAAAAAATTGAAATTTCAAAAGGATTGATGTCAAAGAAGTAAATGAATACAAGGAATAAAGATAATACTTCTAATATTTATTTTTTAGATAAAAGAATCTTCAGAAAACTTTTTTTTTTTTCGGGAAATGAATACATATTGGATTCGACTGAGCCTGGAACAGCAATACATGATTCTAGAGCCAACTGTTGGTTAAATGGAAATCTGATAACCTTGTGGGCCCAAATAAAACATCCAGTAACATTTGATGGGCTACAAGAGCCCATAATATGGCTTGTTGACAATTTAATCTAAACAGATCTTGGATATTAAACATAGTTTTAAAAAACAAACCAAGTTTAAGAAATACTACTACCTTGTCCTAATTATAAGACTTTTTTTACAGTCTATAAATAAGATATTATAATTAGGACATGAGGTAGTATAAAATAGTGTGTCATTTTATATTCAACATGATTTATTTTGTGGAGGTACACACCAAATCTGCTCACGTTGAGCCAAAAACACTGCTGAAGTCATTACAACGAAAATAAAAGAAATTTTCAATGCCCGAAAATAAGTGAATTTGCATGAATGTAAAAACAAAAAAAAGATTATGTCTTTTTTTCTTTTAATTGTTGAACAACAACAGAAATCCGCCGCAAACATAATTCGCAACTGACATTTATGTGCGGGAAAGTGAAAAAAAAAATACTCATCCAGTCCTTAATATAAGAGTCATTTAACTAATTTGATTAAATTAAAAAAGTTAGATAAGTTAGTTAATTATAAGAAATGTGACATGTTTTTTTCTAAAATACCATAATCATCTTTCTTAATACCCCTTTTCTTCTTCTACTTGATTATGGTTGAGGGAGTATCCATAAGGATAATTTAGAGAAAATTGATAAATATGAGAAATGGGTCTTATATTTAGAGATAAAACTAACTCAACAATTAAGTCATATATTAACGACCAGGGAAATACCTGTTTAATTTCAAAATGACAACTAGGTAATTTTGACATGTCAAAACTATTACAAGAATAGTTAACATGACTTATTTGGTTTTTTAACATGAAACAGGTATTCTTTTTTGTTATTTTCCCTTTTATGAAGTTAATTTAAAATTTTTTAAAAAATATAAATGAAATTTGATAGTTTCATATAAAACTATTAAATTTATTTAATTACCATTTGACAGTGTAACTTTTAGCCATCTAATGAAGATCCACAATTGCTTATGATTTTTATTTTGAAAACCTCATGAGGTCATATGGTTGACTCAAGCAACAAGAAGAGCTCAGCAAATAGAAAAGTCCAAATTAATATAGCCAAAAATGCTTTTTTAATCGGATACACCCAGACTAAATATCTAGATTAGGTGGAACTAGAGGCAAGAACATACTAAACTCAAACCTTGAAAATGAAGGAACCTTCCCCAACTTTGCAAGTCAATAATAATTTAAATAATGAAACGAATGGTACTTGCAAGTTTAATTTAAAAAAATATGATCTTTAGTTAATCATCTCTTTTTCCTCCCAAAATATGTGTAATATATCAGTAGTTCAACTGAACTTTATTGGCTAAACCTGATTTAATGCATAAAATAGGGAAGTAGAAACAGTACCAAACAAAAGGAGAAATAAAACAAACCATCTTTTTTTAATACCTTTAACAGTTTAATTATTGTCACAAAATGTTGAGTCAATTCAGTAGAAAGCCATCACAAATAATAATTATATATATATTTTAAAAAAGGTCCTCCATTGCTGTCCACTTATATATAACTTTTTCTTTTAGGCAGATTTGCCTTATTTAGTCAATTTGTATGAAATCATACTATGGATGTAAAGGAGCAGTTTAACCATCATGGACGGTGCGAAATCAAATTTTTTTTTTTTTAAAAAAAAAAGTCTTGGATGGGTTAGTCTCTCATTTATCATATCTTTATTTATATGTGGTCACTGAGTTTGATGTCATTACTTTCAATCTTAAATTGATTTAAGTATAAACTGTGTGTTGTATCCTTATTTATACTTTTTTATGTGGCTAAATTCTTTGATCTTTGTAAATGGATTATAAAGAATAAGAAATACATTATGAAAATAAAAGAGATTAAATATTGGAAAATTAAAAGAGACTAAACAATGGAGGTGCAAACATTTCTTTGCTTTAACTTAACTGAATTCCCTAAAGTCTTTTGCTTTTCTTTTTTTAATGTAACTTAGAGTATCTTCAATTTATTTTTAACTTGAGACTAATATAAATAAAAAAATTTGAATGGGGAATCCAAAGATCTGAAGATTAAATGTCACAAAACCCTTCCATCAATAAACTATCAGAAAGCATGTAGAAGAACTCGATGAAAAAAGCTAGAATTAAATAAGGGATTTGACTTTTTCATTGTAATTGGGGGTGTTTAGATTAGCTTTTTACAAGTAATTTTACAAAATTCAAGGTAAATGTGTTAGGGCATATAGGTTTTTAAAAAAGAATCTATGATGTGCTTAATAAATAATGTCTCACTGATGAAAACAAACCCTCATACCACTCGTTGTTCTTTTATTAGTAATAAGAAAATTACAATATCAATTCTTCCAACCAATTCTCAATTCGACTTCCTCTTTTGAATTTCATTCAACATTCATTGTAGAGTTAATGAAAAAAATGTTGATTATCCCTTAATTTTCAATTTTAAAAAATGAACATCAACGCCCAAATCTTAAATCATATATTTTAGAGCTGAAATAGCAGTAATATAAGCGAGTGCTCACCTAATCAAATCTTGATACTCTCTGTATTGCCAGAAGCAATTTAACTGAATGGTTTTGTGTCCTAATAGCATGACATCTTTCTAAGTGGGGGAGATCACATATTTAATCTCACCGGTAACATTAAGTTATGCCTGCCTCTCTAAATAAATAGAAAAGAAACAATTGAAGAAAATTTCAATGTAATGAATGAAATTTTTTAAAAAAATTGAAATTTAAAAAGGATACTTTTAACATTTATTTTCTAGATAAGGGAATCCTCAAAAACGATTTGTTTTTTTTTTTGGGATATGAATACATATTGGATTCGACCGGGCCTTGAACACCAATACATGATTCTAGAGCCCAGCTATTGGCTACATGGAAATCTCATGACCTTCTGGGCCCAAATAAAAAGAAATCCAGTAAAATTCAATGGGCTACAAGAGCCCATAATATTGTTTATTTGCCCTTATTTTATATTTTATATTTATGTTGATTTTTTGATTAATATTGACGCTAGTGTATTAATTCAACATGATTTTTTTGGGTGTAAATTCAGCATGATTTATTTTGTAGAAGTACCCACCAAGTCTGCTTAGGTTGAGCCAAAAACACTGCTGAAGTCATTACAAAGAAAATAAAAGAAATTTTCAATGAACCGAAAATATTTGCAAGAAGTGAATTTGCATGAAAAAAAAAAAAGAGAAGACATATTTTTTTTTTAATTGTTGAATAACAACAAAAATCCGCTGCAAACATAATTCGCAACTGACATTTTGTACGGAAAAATGAAAAAAGTACTTGTTGAATTTCAAAATAATAAATAAGTAATTTTGACATATTTTGATATTTTAAAACCATTACAAGAATAGTTAGTATGACTTATTTGTCTTTTTAACATTAAACAGGTATTCTTTTTTGTCATTTTCCCTTTTATGAAGTTAATTTAAAAATTTTAAAAAAATATAAATGAAATTTGAGAGTTCATATAAAACTATTAAATTTATTTAATTACCATTTGACAGTGTGACTTTTAGCCATCTAACGGAGTTCCACAATTGCTAATGATTTTTATTTTGAAAATCTCATGAGGTCATATAGTTGACTCAAGCAACAAGAAGAGCTCAGCAAATAAATGAGTCCAAATTAATATAGCCAAAAATGCTTTTTTAATCGGATACACCCAGATTAAATATCTAGATTAGGTGGAACTAGCGGCAAGAACATACTAAACTCAAACCTTGAAAATGAAGGAACCTTCCCCAACTTTGCAAGTCAATGATAATTTAAATAATGAAACGAATGGTACTTGCAAGTTTAATTTAAAAAATATATGATCTTTAGTTAATCATCTCTTTTTCCTCCCAAAATATGTGTAATATATGGTAGCTCAACTGATGAACTTTATTGGCTAAACCTGATTTAATGCATTAAATAGGGAAGCAGAAACAGTACCAAACAAAAGGAAAAATGCAACAAACCATCTTTTTTATACCTTTAAGAACAGTTTACTTATTGTCACAAAATGTTGAGTCAATTCAGTAGAAACCCCTCACAAATAATTATATTTCTTAAGAAAAAAGAGTTCCTCCTTGCTGTCCACTTATATATAACTGTTTCTTTTAGGCAGATTTTCTTCATTTGGTCAATTTGTATGAAGCCATACTATGGATGTGAATAAGCAGTTTAACCATCATGGACGGTGCGAAATCAAATTAAAAAACAAAAAATCTTGGGTGGGTTAGTCTCTCATTTATCATATTTTTATTTATATATGGTCACTGAGTTTAGTGTCATTACTTTCAATCTTAAATTGATTTAAGTATAAACTGCGTATTGTATCCTTATTTACATTTTTTTATGTGGCTAAATTCTTTGATCTTTGTAAATGGATTATAAAGAATAAGAAATACATTATGAAAATAAAAAGAGATTAAATGATGGAAAATAAAAAGAGACTAAATAATGGAGGTGCAAACGTTTCTTTGGCTTTAACTTAACTGAATTCCCTAAAGTCTTTTGCTTGGCTAATTTCTTTTGAGTGTAACTTAGAGTATCCTCAAATCATTTTGAACTTAAAGACTAATTTTTGTCGGGTTGAGAATGTTAAGATTAAGGTCCTCCTAATAAATATGCTTCTTGAGGTTCAAACTTGCATTCTCCTTCTCATGAGGGTGAAGCTGAATTACGAGCTCAACTGCAGCTTGTTGGATGCTTGGTTAATATTTTTACACAAATTTTTGTAGAAACGATCTTTTCTCATTAATGAGTTACTTGTTACAACCCATGCACTTGTGATGTGAACATTCATTCATATAACCACCAAGTAAGGTCATAATATAAGCTTCAAATTATTGATGGTTGTTTGGGAAAACTTATCAAATAGTTATTATTTGATAGTTTCTAATCATCATGTAGAGATCCTTTACAATAACGGTCAAGTCAAAGTATTTTTTTAAAATATTCTTATTATATGAAATGAATATCAATTTACATAGGCAAACCATGTAAAAATAAACAATTTTGTAACAAACAAACTATTATTGATTGAAAAATTGCTTAGAATACAGCATTTTTAAGTTTCTATGTATGTTAAGCTCCACTAGTATAAATTATATTTACAATAGACAACTTTCAAAACCTCGCAATCCTATATCGATATCTCTCCTAGCCGATAAATCCATGAGTCTTATCTTCCTACCACCATTAACACCCCCAACTTTTATTAATATACCTGGCTTGAAGGCACCGTTGACACCTTATAGGAGTTAAAGTCCAATCTTTAGAATTTCTCGACTTATCATTTCATAACAAAAATCGCACAAAAAATTTATTACAAAAAAATTAATTGGTCTAATAAACCTTTAGTTTGTGCTGCTAAGATGCTCTACAAAGAGAATTACATTAATAAGTTTAATTTTATGTAGAGATTTAGTTAAGGAAACTGAATGAGAAAAGAAAAAAATAAATAAATCATACCCAAATAAGTTGATGGAGGCAAAAAAAAGAAGAAGGCGTGGAAGCTTTGAAAGAAAGAGGAGGAGGAGAGGCGACGGCCACTGGAGCTGAACACAATAAAGGAGGAAAAAAAATAGAATCTAGATCATATTTTAAAAATCTTGAGCACACTAAAATAGGAGGCATTAAGAGAAATTTTATCTGGATTGATATAGTGGAAGAAGAAGAAGAGTACATGATAGATCTGGAAGGAAAAAGAAAAAGGAGGAGAGGCAATGGCCAAGCAGACACCAACTGTGGAGAACGAGAGCCAAGGCAACGTAGCAAAACCCATGGCAAAAGAAGGATAAGACCCACAATGGGAAGCTCATAAAACGGTCGAGAATGAGTTTGAAGAAAGACCCATAACGAGAATGAGACCCATGATAGCAAACTAGAGTAAGAATTGAGGTCCATTTAGCTTTAGGTTTTTGTTTAAGTAAATTAGAATTTCAGTACTTTTAGGGTTATAAAGTTTACTGTAAACCTTGTTATGCTTAATTAGTGTTGTCATCTGATAATACTACTGGCTAGCTAGTTTGTTGGATATACCAAAGTCTGCTTTGTTGTTGTGTTGTGTATTATCGAATTGTATACCAGTTTCTTACAATAAGGAAATACAACGAAATTATTTTTCTTATAAAAAAAAGAGTTTCTATATTTGCTTATTATTGCATACCATATATATACTATTAGGGCCAGAAAATTAATTTAGGGATATTAAGGATATTAGTTAAGTTGGTTATTTATCACAAATATGTAGTGATTTTCCTAAACTATCTTCTTCAATCATATGTATGCATTGGATGGTTAGAATTATCCCTTGATGAGAACTTCTTGCAATTAGTAGGGATATTTTGGAAAAAATAGGATACAAAGTAGATTGAGATCTTATATTTAGAACCAAATCCAACCTTAACTAGTTCTTATATTAAGAACTAGAGATAATATATATATATATTTTTATATATGTATATGCCAATAGGGTTAGCTAGCCAAAGACCATTTTGAAACCCTGCTCTAATCCACTTCCTATATTTATTAGTTACCCGTAAGTACCTAAGGATACACATAATTCAACCATTTTGCCTACAGTATATCTTTTTTCCCTCTTCTCATGACAACTTAAAAGTTACTGCTTGATTCCACAATTTGCAATCTCAGAAGTCAAGGCCACGACAATTTCTAGTAAAATTAAACACAATCAATCCCATGAAACAAAGTGCATTAGTTTTCCCATTTCCTTTTTGTCTTCAAAGAAATCTACAACAAATTTTCACAACTTTTTACTAAAGTTTTACTTTTCTATGCCTTCATTCTCTATACTTTTAAGAGTTGCCAATTAACTGGCAAATGAGAAGACCTGGGAAGGAAGTGTGAAGGGGCTATATATAAAATTATGACACAATACTTATCATATCTAGAATAACATTTGTAAGATAAATAATGACACATATAGAAATGAAATAGAATAAGTAGGTCCAATTCTTACTTTTCTCAACTACATCCAGTTAATCTAATGTGAAACGATCAAAACTATGTTTGGATCCATTGGGAGTAAAAATTGACCTGATTAGATCAACCACAATTGAGTTGAGTAAGAGAAATCCAATGTCCTTAAACAAAGATTTTGAATTAAACTATGTGAATAAAAAATAATATCTTGCTGAGAGCTAATCCATAGTTAAAACCCAACAATACTCGAGTTTGAATCATTTTTCGTATCCAATATTACCAGAACATCATATGGTCATTCGAATTTGACCCCTGAAATTTAATTTCAAAGAATTATCACTCTATGATGTAGTGATGATCTCAGTCAACTACTTTAGCAAAAAACGTGCACGATGCTTAAATATTGTGAATGAGCCATGTGGCAGACATAAGAGATAAGAAAAACATGCCTTGAAATGCCTCTAAATAAGACAACATTTGGGTTTTTGTCAAATTAAAAAGAAAAAAATTGATTGTCCGCGATGCAATTTTTCCATGAAACTGAGTTTCAAAGATATAGATTCATAAAAAGACAAATTTAATTAGTACTCACGAACAGTAAAAGTTCATCTTAACCCATCGTCCATCTTTCATATAGGTCAATAGATGGACCCCTAAGACAAGAAATGACAAGAACTTATAATAAAGATTAAAGAACTAGATGGTTAGACAGGATGACAGCTAGAATCGTTAGCAATTTGGTTTGAACGAGGAAACCATTTATATGATTGAACCAGAGTTGACCCGTCATTAAGCCGAAATATAATCCAAAATTAGAACAGGAATTAGGACAATTTCTAGAAAACCAAATGAATTTTGGGCCTGATGGAAAAATGCTAAAAAAAAAAATCTATGAAAAAATTGACCTTCTTAGAAAACCTAATATATTTTAGAGCATTTGTAGGCACATATGGTGTTATTTCATTAACTCCACATGTTGTAGTGTGATTATGTTAACTATTAAACTTATTGCAAATTTATTTCTCATATACATATATTACTATGTATGGATATAATTATTTCTATTAATTTTTATTTAATTATTATATCATGGGTTTGATCATTTGTCAAACTAGTTGGATCATGAGAATCATAAATCGTTAATCTTTCCGATTTAACATCCACTTTAGCTTTTATTTTACATACAATTTATGAATACAGACAATTGGGATTAACTTTTACGGTCTCTCCGTGAATCCTCTTCTTCTAAATTTCAAATCTATATTAATCAATTTGAATGTCAAAAGGGTGGAAATCAATCTACTTGAGACTTCAAAAGGAAAAAGAGATTTGAATTAAAAAAAGTTTAAAAATAGACTATAGGGGGGACCCGCCCTAGCAATGTGTGGACTAGAAGGAATTAGGAATGAGTAGATTAATGAACAAGGGTCAATTCCTCCACCGTCAACCCTTTTGCTATGTTTATGTGTGGACTATAAGCAATACTGTGTTGATTAGTTTGGTGACATTTCGTTTAGTCCACAAACTCAATCATTAAACTTAGAGCCCTCTCTCTCTCTCTCTCTCTCTCTCTCTCTCTCTTTCTTTCCTTTGGAATTTGAGAACGTGGAGATCTCTGCGTGTGAAATGCGAACGCATGTCACATTGTCATCTCATTCAAGTCAATGCTGATAAGGATTGCTCTCATCAAGTGGAAACAAGCCCTAATTTTTGCTTTAGAATTATGTATATATCTTAGTTAATTATTACAACCAAATATGTCTAGATTAGGTTTATCTCTCTGTCTATTAAGAATACATAAATTTTTACTTGATAGTCAAATTAACATAATTATGTTAAGTTCTCACATGATACCAAATATTGTCTAAAAAGTAAAAACTGAATAAATAAAGATGAATGACGGGCTAATCATTTTACTTGGAGTTTTACAATGGTAAAAATTCACTTTGAAAAACATTGAGAAAAATAAATTTATTTTGCTACATATGGACTGTGATCTAAGGCATGATTCATGAGGAAGTTTAAGTAAACTTGAATTTTAAAACAAACAAACAATGATAATTGAAGATTTGATATCATGTAAACTAAAATAAATTGTGGGAAAAAGTTTATTCTCCTAGAGCGAAGAGCCAATGGATGGATTCAACCCAAAGTCAACATGCTGACTTTGGGGATTTAGATTACTTTTTTTTTTTTAATATCTCCAGATGAGAATTTAAATTACGTTTCCTCTATCTTTAATCAATTCAAACCTATAATGATTGAAGACAAAATAATAGAGGATAATTTATTCTCACAGTTTATAACTTATTTCCTATACCTACTACTCCTTGCGTTTCTATCTTATTTATTAGAAAGTCCCCATCATGCCCTTCATTAAATATAAACTGACTTTGTAAATATAAATTATTTAATAAAAGTTCAAAAATTAATTGTGGCATTTTTGTAAAAAAAAAAATTACACTTGTGACATACTTATGAAGAGTAAGTTTTCAACTAATGTTTTCTTTTTATCTTCGTTAGTTATTTATTATTTTTAGGGAAAATTTCATTTAAGGACCACAGTTGAGAATTTATATCAGACAGCCTCAAAACATTCTGAAATATCATTGCAGAACCAAAAGACCAACTGAAATTAAAATTAAGAGTAAAATTATAATAATACCCCTCACTTTTATTTTTTTAAAAAATAAATATTAATGGTCCCCGGAGTTTCTGCCACCGACGCTCAGGTGGCCGCTGCTAGAGGTTGGAGCTCCGGTGGTCGCAACTGTAGCTCTGGTGGCTGGAAGATTTTTTTTTTTTTTAAAAAAAACAAGGTGGCCAAGGGAAGGTTTGAACCCCTGACTCCTTGGCACACCAAAAGTGAAATAACCACCAAGCCAAGCAAACTATTTAATCATATGATGCAAATAAAAATATATATAACAAAACAAACGCAAGTATCCAAGTATAAGTTAACAAGTGAAATTCAATAGTTTAGAAGTAAAATTTAGCAATTTACAACAAAAATTTGACAATTTACAAATAACATAATAGAATGCACAACTCCAAATACAAATGTTTAAGTACGAATAAGCAAGTGAAATTTGAAGATCTACAATAAAAGTTTATGGATTTATAACCCAAATTTGGCTATTCACAAGAAACACGAGAGAATTCACTGCCCAAAATGTAAGTGTTTGGGTACAAGTGAACAAGTGAAATCTGACAATTTACAAGTGAAATTCAGTAATTTACAACAAAAATTTGGCAATTTACAAATAATATAATGGAATTCACAACCCAAATGCAGGTGTTTAAGTGTAAATGAGCAAATGAAATTTTCGTTGTAAATACTGAATTTCACTTGTAAATTCATAAACTTTTGTTGTAAATCTTCAAATTTCACTTGCTCATTTACACTTAAACACTTGTATTTGGAGTTGTGAATTCCATTATGTTATTTGTAGATTGCCAAATTTTTGTTGTAAATTAAAATTCAATTGTAAATTGTCAAATTTCTCTTGGTCACTTATACTTAAACACTTACATTTTTGGTTATGAATTCTCTTGTTTTTCTTGTGAATAGCCATATTTAGGTTGTTAATCCATAAATTTTTGTTGTAAATCTTCAAATTTCACTTGCTCATTTGCACTTAAACACTTGCATTTGGAGTTGTGAATTCCATTATATTATTTGT
This sequence comes from Neltuma alba, assembly GCF_004799145.2. Classification (NCBI taxonomy): domain Eukaryota; kingdom Viridiplantae; phylum Streptophyta; class Magnoliopsida; order Fabales; family Fabaceae; genus Neltuma; species Neltuma alba. The sequence continues at coordinate 21,635 of NW_021634181.1, read as the reverse complement.
AAATTGTCAAATTTTCGTTGTAAATTACTGAATTTCACTTGTGAACCGTCAAATTTCACTTGTTCACTTATACTTGGACACTTGCGTTTGTTTTGTTATATATACTTTTATTTGCATTACATGATTAAATGGTTTGCTTCGCTTAGTGCTTACATCACTTTTGGTATGTCAAGGGCTCATGGATTCAAACCTTTTCTTGGCAACCTTGTTTGAAAAAAAAAAAAAAAAATCTTCCAGCCACTGAGGCTCCAACCTTCGGCGGTAGCCACTTGAGTGTTGGTGGCCAGACCTTCGACTTCCGGTGGTAGGAACTCCGGTGACCATTAATATTTATTTTTTTTAAAAAGTGAGGGGTGTTATTGTAATCTTACTCTTAATTTTAATTTCAGTTTGGTCCTTTGATCCTGCAATGATATTTCAGAATGTTTCGGGAGCTATCTGATATAAATTCTCAATTGCAGTCCTTAAATGAAATTTTCCCTTATTTTTATATTGGACCGGATAGAGTACTATATATGTAGTTTAACTGCAGTGTTTTAGTTAAAATCTTATCACGCATAAAGGAATGTAAATTATGCCAATTACTAATCAATTTGTCTGAATTAAGCATTCCAGTTAGGTAAATATAATTTAATTAAATATTTGTAGATCAGAAGCAAACTATGATTATCCAGTGAACGTTCTTCATATGATAAATACTTTACAATCAAAGACATATTCCAAAACTTACATAGATGTAATAGCGCCAATTTAAATTAATTGACTCTATTTGAACTAATACATAAAAAATCAATTTAAATTAACCATAATTAATGGTGAAAGTTTTTGGATTGTCTAGGTCCAGTCTATATATAAATGTAAAAGAATAACAATATTATTAAGAAAATATTGATCCTAGGAGAAAAAAAATTAATTCATAGAACGGTGAGGATCTAGAGCAGGCTCATCACATAAAATTAACTGTATGGTACTACTGTATTATACAGTCATTCCTCGTCGGCGCACGCCGAATCTAATTCTATTTTTAAAAAAAAAAAAAAAAGTTGACACATACGGACGTATATATGAACATAGATAACAACATTTAATTACCACTTGAATTAAAAAATTTATGTGGTGGTCATCCCATTACGAATATTAAAATAAAAGAGTTTATGAATCATTAAATTTGACTCTTGTTCTTGAAGACAAGTTACGCTCTCGAAGCGTTTAAGTGGGTCCCATTAAGCTTCGATGTGTGTGTGTTTTAATAAGACAATTTTGGAGTGTTAATTAGGTCACAATGAGGGAGGATTCAATGCCGCATATTGATCCGTGTTGAATTTTGAAAAAGTGCCTTCGTAATTATGGAAAACAACAAAATATACCGAAACAAATTAAACTCTCCACTTTAATTTGATGTTATTTTTTAACCCTAATTATAGGAGAGGCAAACTTCTCTAATATTGTACTACCTTCAGTCACTAATATAAGAGTTAGTTGATTAATTTGAGTAGATTAAAAAAGTTTGTTAAATTAGTTATTTGTAATCAATATATATTATTTTTTTAGAATATAATTGCTAATAATGTAATTAGCTAGAACTACAATTTGATGAAATATTTAACATATGTAATTATTTCAAGAATTATTTTTAAAAAAATAGATAAATATGAGAGACAAAGTGGATTAGAATCTTATATTTAGGATCAAATTAAAAGTCAAACTAGCTCTTATATTAAAGATGATCGATAATATACTTATTATACAAATTAAATATGTGGTAAGAGTGATAGAGAATATTTTTATAATGATGTGATTCTTTTCATCTTCAAGAATTAAAAATAATATATGTATACAAGTTCTTAGAAAGTATACAACAAAATCAAAATGAAACTATAATATAACAATATTAAAATCAAATTCTTTATATTTATTATGTTAAATTTTCCGATTACACGTGTCCTGCTTATTAAACTTGTGCTGCAATTTTTTATATAATTTTTTTTCCAATGAGCTGCAAGAGACAGTTTCACTTGCTATAAACTTTACAAATAAGTGAATGCGGAAAAAACAAGAAGAATATCAACAAACTATTTTTTAGTGAAGCACAATGAAAGCCAGTTATTTAATTTGGGAGATCAGATCAATAAGAAGAATATATATATAAGATAAAGCGTATAATGATGTGTAGATTAAAAACAAATTTGAAACAATCAATTTAAGTTAAGGTGAGTAATAGGAGCTCTCGTTATTTAAACAAGTGAAATTAAGGTTTAAACCCCAACCTTTATGTATTATATGATAATTAATCTATCTATGAAGGGTCTATATTTTGAGGGAGAACAATTTATGTTGTCATGATCAGCAGAATCCGTTCCTTGTAGCTTTCAAAAAGTTCAACCTTTCTCAATATAGTTAATGAACAAGAAACAAAAGGGAAACCTAATACCCCAATCCTTATAGTTTTCCCAAGTTTTAATTCAAGTCCTTGTGTGTAGGGGCGTGCATAAACCTAGTGGTCCGGTCTAGTCCGGTCCAACCCAAAGTGGTCTGGTCCAGTCTAGTCCAGTCCAAATAAACTATAAAATGAAATTAGACTAGACTATACTAGATTGGTTGGTCAGGCTGGACTGGGTTTTGGACCAAGTGATTACACCCCCTAGATTGATCCGGTCCAGTCTAGGTGGGTTTTTTATTTTTAAATAAATTGTAATTTAGATGTTACCTTTATTTTTTTTAAATGTTTTTAGAGATTTTTATGTATTTATGATGAAGTCTTAATATTTTAGGATGAGTTTTATATGATTATAGGTATTCTTTATTATCTTAAATCATATCTACCATGTTGAAATCTTGCTTCCCATAAAGAATTTTTTTTTTAAAAAAAGAAAATTCAAAACCTGGACTGCCTAGACCAGTCTGCCAATCTGGTGGACCAAGTCCAGTCTAACTCAACCTTGGGTCACTACTGGACTAGACCAGACCATGGACTGCTAAATCCAGCCTGACTAAAAGTTAGACCAAACTTCAGGTTGGGGTCTGATCTGGTCCGATCTATTCGTTGTGTAGCCCTACTTGTGTGTTTTCCCTTTTCTATTCGATCATTTATGTTTCTTGATATAACTCAAAATATTCTCAAATCACTAGGCATCCAATTGGAGAATTTTAAGCTACATCCAAAAAGAAATTATTTTCTTGTTCTTCCTTGCCTTCTCTGCATCTATGAACCTTAGGACTAAGATGATGTTGGAAATTGTGCCCTAGGGGCCAATCATTGTGTTATGAACAATGTTGATTTATGAATTTATTAATTATGTTATCATATTATTTGCATGTTTACTGTGATGACTGTCCTTGGATAACTCATGATTTATCCTAAATGTCCTTGGTCGGTCATCTATGGGGGAGCAGAGATGAAATAAGACCAATATGACTTTGAAGATATATAGAGATATAAATTAAAGTCATAGGCACATGTAAGAGTACAAGGTGTTGGACCGACCAGCTATGAGAGAGCTGTATGGGTTAAGTCATAAGCTTCTCTCATATATAAACCATGTCACTGTGCCCTTTAACCTAAGATCATCATGGATTCCTACATGAGAAACGCTTAGCTTTGACCTAGTCAAAAGTCACTTTTGACCAAGTGATCATAAAGACTATGTTTAGGCTTAGTGGTTTTTCATGCGGAGGAATGTGAATGGTCAAGATGGAATTTATCCCTCACATTCGTAGAGAGATATTACTGGGCCCCTCGATGAGTGAGTCTGAGAAATGTATGGCCATATTATAATGGAAAGGTAGTTCCGTTTCTATACTCAAACTACTCAGGGATCGAGAAAGTAACGGTCATGAATAGGAGGATGACGTTCTCCATGCCTCATCCATGACCAAAATGTCGTGTGACAAAGAGGACGTGATATGGTTGTATGAAAGGTTACATCGTTCAACGATACTCATATGATTTGGGTAATCGTGATGTCTTGCTAGAGACCGCTTACGACTTGTGAGTCATTATAGTTAATGGCCCACTGCCAACTTCATATGGGCCTACAGGGTCGCACACAAAATAGCCCAACACGAGTTATAATGTCTAGATTCATTGAATCTAAGATATGTCCAGATTCAATGAATAATATAGGGTGGACGTGTATATATATATATATATATATATAAATTAGTATATATATACATATTATATAAATATAAGAGATATTAATTGTTAGATTTAATTTATAAGGATAAATTAGATTTATATAAATTAATTCCGTCATATCTTTATTTTGAATTAAATAAATAGGTGAATTAAATCTGTGAGATAGATTTAATATAGACCATATTTATTTAATTGTTCTCTTATCTGATTAGGCAATATTTGATATTGTATTAATTTCAGAATCAATTTAGGATTAATTTCGAAATTAAATCTCATTCATAATACCTATAGCATCCTATATATTTGATATTAGGAGCTAGGGTTTTGGTGTGAGAGTGAAAGCACTTGCAGATAAGAGACAGCCAAAAATAGAGAAGGGAGGACGGATTCTTCGAAAAACCCTAGACGGACAAGAAGGCGCTAGCACGTCGTTCGTGATTGGAAAGCTGTTCGTGTGGATACCGGTAGAGGAAGCTGATCTGAGTTGTCGACTTCGAGTGACAAAAGAGGTGAGCAGAGGCATGCTGAACGACGGAATCCCCGAGCCACCAAGAAACCGAACATCGAAGGTAATGTTTCTTACTACTTGACTTAAACACAATCGGTAGATCCGGGCAAGGGATTGAAAATTTTAAAATTTATCTTCCGTTGCGCGTTTTTCAATTCCCTTCAGATGACCCAATGAATAATAACCCCAACTATTTGGAAAGTTATTTTCAGATGTGCAAAAAATAATTTCTCTTTAGATACTGCTTAAATTTGTCCAGCTGAATGCCTACTCAGATCCACCTCCACAACATATAACTGACTAGATGTCAACTTATCAATAACTAACAACACCCTTAGTTCTCATTTAATAGTTTTATACTTTAAGGACTAACGGATCCAATAAAAAGGCCAAAAAAAAAACATAAAGACTTGAATCAAAACTGAAGACTATAAGGATTAGGGTATTAGTAGTTTTCCCAAAACTAAATTCATAACTTGGTTTATTTGCTTTAGGAAGACTAATCAAATACACCTATCTGATTTTTGTAATACGTTATGAAAATTTTCCATTGAACATAACAATTATTCAATGCATAACCATGATATAAAAGGAGTAATGTAACATTACTCGGGTCACACCATATTATGGTCATAAAATATTTCTCTTATCTCAGATTGCATAACCATGATAAACAAAGAATTGGACTACTAACATGGCAATAAGGAGCTTGTGTTATATCTGATGAACACAGTTAAGATAGTAGAATAGATAAATATGGAAACAAAACAAATCCTCAACTGAATCTGCTTAAATGCTCTATAATGTGTTGCTAAAAGTGATCCAAATCGGGCTTTTAGTTAGGCTGCTCAACAAAAATGCAATTTAAACCAAAAAATACAACCAAATTAGGATCAACAACCAATCCAACAAGTTCCACAAAATAAAGAATGCCGATGTCCTAGGTGGCAATTAAACAAAAATCAACATAATATAAAGATATGTCAGGCAGGGTCACTTTTCCAAGTAACCCTTAGCCTCATGTTTCTTTTTAGTCGTAACTCACATGCTGCTCTCACTTGCAAAAAGTAATGGGGTGAGACATAATGTCTTAGTGACAGAACTCATACCCACCATGCCTACAAGTAGGTGTATTCATAGGACGAGACGGGCTTGCCTGGTGAACAAGGACGAAATCTCTGTCCCAGTCCTATTGAGACCAAGATGGGACATTTCATCATTTTTTTTCCAAACAACTGTAATTTTGGGCAGCATTTTGGGTCTTTTTTTTATATTTTATGTGTTGTTTTTATTAGGCTTTTGAAAGATAGAACATCCTAAAAAAGTTGCTATGTGGATTGCAAAAAGCCCAACTATAAGCAAATAAATCTGATTTTAACTATAAAAAAATGTTGAAAAAGCTTGAAAAGGTGAAAACCACCTTGAAAAAAAAAAAATACTAATGTTAACTTTTAGCCATTAACATCACTTAAAAATACAATATAATAACCAGCTAACACGCACATATAAAGAAAAGAAAAAGGGGAATTGATAAGTTATTAATAATTTAACAAGCAAATTTTAAAAAAATAAGTCATCAAATACCACAGGATGGGACTATACAAGATGACCTTGTCCCATGTCCTGTCCCGTCTTGTTACCTATTTTGTCTTGTCCTGAAATTTTTTTGTCCCATCCCGTCCTGAATCAATCAAGACTAGGACAAAACGGCTAGGATGAGACATTTTGAACACCCCTACCTACAGGCATTGCTAAGAGGTACTCGGATAGGACTAATGGCTAAAGTAATTATCATTTATAATCATGTTCCACAACAAGCTACAAATATCAAACATTAGGAAAATAAGTAGTAAAAGGTGATCAAGCAATAAGTCATAATCATTAATCACTATTTAAATTCAATTCCTGCCTTATATCCTCTTTATATCTACTAACCTGAACCTATAGGCTGAGTCCTCTTATGTGACTGTGACTCCTACAAACTTTCCTTACATGTGATGCAGATCGACCAAAATCAGTAGGGCACACATGGACCACGAGCTCCTTAAAAAAAATGAGTATGTTGCCCTAATGGGTTTACTGCCCAATATTCTAGCGGGCATGATGCCCTCAAGGTATATTACCTTGGGACACTTCTAGAGTGTCACAAATGAGAGTGCATTGCCTTTTCCAAAGTGCCAGCCATAGTGCATTATATGGAAGTGAACCACGTACTGATACAATACATCTCCATCATAATATCTCCTCTTAAGTTACACAATTCACATCTAATTATGGCATGTATCACTTCCTCACTACGTATTACCAACATATTATCACATAAGATATTCAATTTCCTTATCTACTAGTTGCTAGCATGCTGTATCACATATTCATTTCAAGCAAAAGCATTACACAATCATATAAAGAAAGAATAAACCAACATACAAACCTGAGCTCTTTACCATGGTGACAGTGTTCTTTGCTGTCGAGAGAAAAATCCTCACCGAGGCATCCTTCGGTGTGCTTTATAGTAGCGATGATCACAATATTGTGATAAATAGAGGTAGAATTAGAAATCAAAATTTAGGGCTTTTATCTAGTCTTAGAGTACTAGAAAAGTGAGGTTTTTACAACAATCAACCATACAGAACTAAACCCTAAATACATCCGGTGACTCTGGAGGTTGTTTTATTTAATTTCTGTATTCTTGGATATTTAAAATCTAACCTAAAGGCTACTCTTTTAATTAGAGTCCCTCTTAGAAGAACTAGTCGGAGAGACAAATAAGACTTCATGTTACCCAGATGCCAAGAGTAGTTACTGGCATTCTTGGATCATCCCTCCAAAAATATTCCTCGAGCATTTGAAACTACCTTGAGATAAAGACTGTTAGGGATCCCCATAAGGTATCCAAAATTCGCAACTAGGCGAGTAAGAAAAGAAAATAAAAGAATAAAAGAAATAGGAAGGTTGGAGTTGCTTATAGTCACTAATAGAGTTCTCAAAATTCCAAAAGGTTGCTCCAGGGTTTCCCTAGCAAAGAAAACCCTATTTTAAAACTTTTAAACTCCACCTGATGACGACTGTGCAACCCTCATTTGTATTTAAAATCTCAGCCTTTCGTCACAATGACTGAGGCACATCATCTTGGCGACCTCATTTTAATGAGATGCCATGTTTTAGGTGTTCGTTGTGACGACGTCAACCTTCACCATGGCTATCTGTTCTAACAAGTGGATGTTACAATTTTCACTCACTTCCCATAACTTCTCTTTATACCCTTCTCTTTTAACATCCGAATTATTTCAAGGGAAAATCCTAAAAAATGATTTTTGAATTTCCAAATTGCAAATCAGTATTAGTTACTACACTCATAAAGAAAATGACTACATTAGAAAAATAAATGACAACATATTTTTGTAATAATTCCTTATTTAGAATTTTGAAATTCAATAGTCTTTTTTTTTTGTTGGAATTTTCCCTTATTTCAATCACCTATATTTTTTGAAGTTAAAAGTATAGAAAACTCTTATAAAATTTACTCAAATGATATAATTTTGATTTTTAAAATTTTAACATTTTTTGCATAAACTATAAGAGTTTTATGAAGAGAATAATTTCATTTAAGATGGTAAAGGTGCCTAATTTAATTTATACATTATATTTTTTGAGATAACTATCTATAGTACCCGGTATCGTTTGCTAATCAACCCATATTTAAATATTATTAGATTCTAATGAGGTGAAGCTTTCTAGCTTGATTAAGCATTGAATGAATATCTTCCATTTGACTAAGTGTTTCTAGTATGTTAGCATAATTTTTTTATTTGTGAAAAAGAGGCTATTCTTAATTCTTTTACTCGCCTAATCTTCAGGCTAAATTTAAATTATTTTGCCTAAATCATAGTCAGCACTAACGCCTTTTCAGTAAGTTTACAGTATAAGAGATTAGTCACTGATGCAAGCTATGGATAAAAGAACAAAAAAACTATCAAGTATTATTGGCCAATTAGTTATTCGAACATGTATTCAAGAACACTTTCTTTTATAAAATTTCAATTTTTTTTAAAAAGAGATGCTTTTATATGATTATTATTAGTTATGATTATGAAGATAACACGTGTATCGTCCAAATGATGTAGATGGATGAGATCTTGAAACACGTGACTCCGTTTGTTGCTTTGCCTTTCATTTTCTGTAAGCTTTCTACCATCTCCTGCCTTCCTTCATCATTATTATTATCAGCTCTCTGTCCACTCCACAATTTTCATTTTGTCACCTTCTACACCTCACTATTACGCATGCATGACCTCACCATATTATGCCTACGTATCCTCTACGTCGATATATCTACAAATACTTGTACACTATAGATATATTGGCCATTGGGGTCTCATGGAAAGATATATGGCATTTCAAAACTAGTAATTATTAACAGTGCCTTAAATACCAAATGAAATTCAATTGTTTTCTTTTTTTGTTAACAAGATAGAAGGTTTGTGAACTTAACACTCCAAAGTTTTTTTCAACTTAAATGTAATGTGATATGAAAAGCATATTTAGATGCAAGTTAATTACTCTCATGGCATTGATTTATGCCCACACACAACTAATTCAACACACACAGAAACACGAATCTTAAAGAGAAAGATATTCATTGTTTGGTATACTAGATGAGATGGAATGTAACTCTTGAAACTTTAATAACGTGGAAAATTAATAACATGCTATAAAGAAATTGTAGATGTTTTCAATTAGAACATAATTGAGCTATGAACATTTATGAACCATATTGAATCTAAATGCATACGTGATACATCGAAGGTAACAATGGAGCCTTTTTATATAAAACAAACATGAGGGTGAAGTGGGTGGTTCTAGAGCTTTATCAGAATGACCACATGTTATACAATTTAATGGGGGTGTTAATGTCCAATTTTGTCCTGATAGTTTTTATGTAGGAGTTGTGGGTATATTCAGAAGTTTTTTTTTGGATTAATATTGCCCCAAAAGTATTAAAAAAGGACCAGTATTACCTTTAATAATTAAAAGCGTTAACAATGAATATTAGTTTTTTAAACAGTTGGAGTTATTTTGTTGTTTTTTTCAACATTTTTAGGGTAGTATTGACCCAACAAAATTTTTCGAATATCTAGAGTTCGTACGTCAAAACTTTCTAGGAAAAATTAAATTATAACCCATTTAATAAATAATAACAATCTTACAGAATAACTTCATATTACTTACCAATAATGTCCTCATATTAATAGCTAAATTTGAGCACATTAGATGAGTCATATTCAGGATAAATTAGACATCATTACATTTATTTTGTAAGTTTGATAAATTAGTTTGTCAAAAAAATGATAAATATGCTAGATAAAATGAACTAAGCTCTTCCATTTACAACCAAATCCAACCTTCAACTTCCATATTAAGGATTATAAGGAGTATTGATTTACTATCTTAAATAGTTATGTGAACAGATATGTGTGTGAGAGAGGGGTTTGGGGGGATGAGGAAAAGGGTCCAGAAAGGTCATTTCAATGTTGAAGAGAACATTATGAAGCAAATGAAGACGAAGAGAAAAACTCCAGAAGGATTTGGACAGCGATGACCTAAACACAAGAAAGTCATGGCTTCTTTTATTAAATTCATGTGTAGTCGCTTCATTTAATTCTTTTTCGAAAACACTATAAAACTCCTAACTATTTGTTTTTTTCTTTGATTAGTCAAGACATAATAAATCAAGTTTAACGGTTCACAATTAGAACAAGGACACATTTCAGTTGAAGACAAAGTTTTGATTATTAAACGATAGGCACACATTTAATTTAATTTAATTTTATATGCGTATGTGACTAGAATTTCATTTTGGCCCTTCATAGATGGAAAGCTACTTAGTTTGACCCCCATTTTTTGGTTTTCAGATTACATTAGATTACATGTTGAATTTGATTCATACATTTCTCCAATTCTATCACTCACAGAATGAGACGTCATGAATACTCTTTTATCAGTTTATCCTAAATCAAATTAATAATATATTTCAGTAGCTACTTTCATTTATATAGTATATGAAGGAAAAAGATATACGATTATTTATAAAATTTTGTGAGGGATCTAATTGAGAATACCTTTTATGTGTGGATAATTTTTTTTCAAATAATAATGAATTTTGTCGGGCATAATAATTTTGGACCTTACGTGCTTAAGAATCCAATTTGAAAAGGGAAACAAATACTACCTCCAGTCTTAATTATAAGAGTTAGTTGGCTAATTTGAAAAGATTAAATAAATAATTTAAGTTAGTTATTTATAATAAATATGTGTTGTTTTTCCTAAAATATGCTTGCTAATTAAGTTTATTGGTTAGAACTACCATTATTAGAGGGACTACTTTGAAAAAAATGCATAAATTAAGAGATAAAGTGAATTGAGATCTTATAATTAGGATCAAAATAAAAGTCAAATGAGGTCTTATATTAAAAAGCAAAAGTAGTACGAGTACTATTTTTATTTTTCATTCAAAATTTTCTGCATATTTTGACCCAAAAAAATTAAACCGCAAAAGGAAGGAAATGTTAGAGTCAACATTTTGACTCTTCAAGTGCCAGTGAGGGCCCACGTGTCGAGGGCATGCGCGTCCTTAGTGGGTCCCACGTTGACTCTTCTTAACGCTTTACTTTCATCGCGTGGGGAACGGGCTAAAGCTTTTAGATCGCTCATTACTGCAAAGCTCCTAACTTGCAATAACCACTTTTCAAAGGCATGGATTAAAAAATTAAGTTGCATTATTGATATAATTTTTATATGATATTATATATATATATATATATATAATATGGAGACCATTAAATGATTTGCATAAAAAAAGTGTGGTAACCAAGAGTTATCAATGATTTTTTAATTAGTAGAGTATTAATTATTTTGTATTTGAATTCTTCAGTGTATTGTCAAATATAATTTTTTTTATATCACGACTTTGGAGTCAACTTAATTATATAAAAAATTCATTCAAAATTTTAATGTATATATTATTTCACATTAAATTTAATTTATGAAGAGAGTTTTAAATTTTAAGTTATTGCATTTTTTCTGGTCTTCAAAAGTTGGGCTATATATACATATGGTATACATATGAGATTTAATCAAAAGTCAACTCCTATATTAATAAATTATCTTATGGTACTTTTTAAGGGAAAAGAATGGAAACCCCATTTACCTAATCAAATTCTTCAAAATGTCAACCCTAATATTTGGCAATTAATTGAAGCTTAATTTGTTCAATCTTTTTCAGATTAAATTGTGATATAGAAGCATGTCATCGTTTTGACTAAGGTCTAAAAACAATGTACTAAACAATTTGGTTGTACCCTTAATAAGTCAATCACCTAATTGGGTCAGTATGGATTTTTAGGCCCCAAAATGATGGCTTTGTTGAACTAATATAAACAAATATTTGTCAATGACTTGACATAATCACAATACTTCCTTAACAAATATTTAAGAAATGAACACACACACACACACACATTATTATACGATGATAGTATGAAGAATCTGATGAAGGTTTTGATATCGAGTAGCTAGAAACAAACAATGAAACACTTCATAGTACTAGTAGTAAATTACAAGTAATTAATTAACGTCGTAATGATTATCAACACTAAAAAGGGTTACAATATAATATTGTTATATTGGTTTTAAAACCAATTAGTTATACTTTGTTGATAGATTAAGAAATTGAATGGGAGAAAATTGATTGAAAAGGCTTGCGTAAATAATAACATTAAATGGTGTTTTTCTATAGTAATGTGCATGATTCTAATTATCTAGAGTTGTTAATTAATAACAAAATTTTAAGTTAAAAACTAAATCAGAAAAATATATACACTCACCCATATAATTTTGTAAGTTTTCCAATAAAAAAGAGCAATATATGATGACTTATATAATAATATTGTATTTTGTAGTTATCTTCTTCAAATACTTACTCCTAAGTCAAATACAATTAGATTCATGCATAACCATCAAACAATAAAAAGATTACAAAATTGAAAATGTGATTGACAAAGACATAAAGAAAAGGAAAAATGGAAATAAATAAATAAATAAAACGAGTTGACTTGGATCCAATTAAACCAAGTTAGGTCGGATGCAAGTTTCAGTGTCGTCTTTGAAATTTCAAGGAAATTAAACTTCATAGAAAATATGGACATAATTAATTATAAATAAACTTGGTGGAGTATACTTTGAAATGAACCAGCCATCAGCTTATTTTTGTATATAATCCATCAATAAACTAATACTGGTCATAGCCCTCACCCTATCGTGCAAGTTATAATAATAAACTTGGAATTTTGTTGTTGACTCAAATTTTAGTACCATTTGTTATACGTTGTAATCATGCACAACTTTTGTATTTCTCATATGATTTAGTATTTCCAAAACTTAAAAAGTCCACATTGCCAACAACCCAATCAATGTAAATTGCGAAGTATTTGACATCCCCCCCCCCGGGGGAATAAAGTGTATATATCCTGTTCCTTTGGGAATAAAACACCAATAAGGTAATGGTTTACAAAAAGAATTTTAAAAATATTTTATTAAAAAATTAATAGGTGCGGTGGATGTGTATGTACACATTCAACGGGATACACATTTCGTTTAATGTCAATGCAGAAGCTGAAATTTTGATAAGATTAATTGTTATTATGTTTATTTTTCTTGTTATTTGAAATTAAAGTTATTACGTCTTAGATAGTTGTGCTGTTCGTGATATTACCTACAGGCACTTATCAACGTAGAAGCTGAAATTTCAGTGAAATTAGTTTTTACTACCTTAATTATTATTATTATTATTTAATAAGTTAAAGTTGTTACCCGTTTTTTGCCATCTAAAGTTGTTGCCCTTATTAAACTATGTTATTAAAATTCACAACCTACTAACACTTGTCAATGCATAAGCAAACATTTTTATGAAATTAGTTGTCACTTATCTTTATTATTAGTATCATCATTTGATAATTCAAAGTTATTATTTGTTAAACTGTTATTGTCAAGGTATTGAAAACAAAACTAGTTAAGATAGCGGATCAAGGGTCAGTAGGTCAAGTCGGAATCAATATGGGGTCAAACTAGTGGAAAATAAAAAAATTTAAAAAAAATTTAAAATTTTATCATTCCATCTAAAGACTAAATATTAATTTAATACCTTGAATTAAAAAAAAAAAATCATATACTTACAATTTTTTTCCAAGCTTCTTTATAATTCCTTTGACAAATTGATATTATAGTATCATATTAAAAAACTCACTGTGCACTAATCCTAGCAAAATATCAAAATAGATATATGATAATAAAATATTGCTATCTACAATCCATTAATCACTAAACTAATAGTTATAAATAGCTTAAGAAAGAAAAAAGTTTTGGCTTAAAATAGTTTTTTTTTTGGGGAAAAAAAAGCAACCAGGTTAACTAGGTCGCTTCAATTTATACTGGGTCACCTCGATCAATTTCACTACAGTCTACTTGCTCAACTGGACTAGTTACCTAGCTAGTTCGTAGGTTTCTGGGCTGAATTGACTAGTTCGGTCTAGGTTTGTATACCATTGTTATTATGGTTTTGATTTTTAGATTTCAAACTAAGAGTATTTAAATAATTTCTCCAAAAAATTTAATCCCAAAATTAGTTTCTCATCACTTTATAATGATTAGACTATTTTAGTGTTCTTTCTTGGGATTTACAGGCTCGGTTTAGGAGCATTTTTGAGCATTAATTTCTCCTTATTTTAAAGAAGTTACCATTTCAACTAAAAAGACATAGTTGAATTATTAAATTAATATTAGTTATTAGAACGTGAACATTTTAACTGTCTGAAGAAAATTTAAATAAATCAAGAGGATAATAAGGCCTTTGACCAGAGGTTGACATGAAATCTAATCTTGATCTATGCTACAGTTGTGTTAGGTCAAGCATTAGTTAGCGTTTTAGTTTCTCCAACTCACGTGTCTATCACGCGCCTCCATCCTGCGCTTTGGCTATCCAGCGTGGCCTTTGGAAAAATTGATACAACTCTGCTTCATTACCTGCTACGCATAGAGTGTATATATAATATTACACATATATACATACAGATACATATAAATTATATATATAAAGACACACAAATGTAATGATCAACTTGGACCACTTGAATGGACCTTTCATCTTTAGCAAAGGGTAAAATTCTTTTGCATTATAATAATTCTCGACCAACAAACTAATTGATAGTTTGAAGGTTTATATAAATTTCTATCTAACGCGCGCGTCAAAAAAGAAAAATAATTGTAAATTCTCTTTAAGAAATCATGACACACACAAACACACACACACACTAACAACTGAACATTTTATTCGAATAATTCCTGGGTGAGTTATTTCAACTCCATTATTTTAATATTTACAAAGCGTACACTCTCATTATAAAATAATGTCAATTATCCATATACTTCATGAAAAAATTGCACAAGGATTTAGTTGCATTTGTATGTCATTTAATTATTCTTCTTCATTAGACTTCATATATTTTCATCACCACAATTAAATACCTCCAAACAGTATATAAAATTCTGGCAAAAGAAAAGACAATATACAAAAATACTCATATAGCAAGACTTATATTTAATACTTAACAGTGCCTCAAACCAAGCTGTCTCCAACAAGAGGATAACTATGCCTATAAAAAAAATAGTTTTTCCTTTTTATTTTCACCCTTTATTTAATTCATAATATTTTAAACCTTGACTATTTAGAAACAAGAGTATCAGTTATTTCTAAAAAGGTATGTTTGGAGACAAATATTAATTATATCTATAAATTTATATTGTGAGTTTTATTTGGGAATAAAAGGAGAGTGATAAAATTAGGACTTATATCTAATGACGGAGGAATTTGATGGTTTTATGTTGATTTGGAAGACAATTTAATAGTAGGGGTATTTCAACCTAATTCTAAGTTTTTTTTTTTTGGGGTTCCAATTCTTTTCATTTAAACTGGTTTTCAAATGATCCAATTTAATTATGCTATTGGAGATAAAAACTAAATTCTTTTGTCATATTTATAATATTTAAAAACTAAATAATCATAATTTCTGTATCTCTTAAAAGCTAAAGAGCAAATGTTAAGGACAATGCGAATTAACGCAGGCTGCATGGACCACAGTCTAGGTTTTTTTTTTTTACAAAAAATTAGAAAAATTGCTGGGAAAAAAAAATCAACCATTGAAATATATGCAATTCCTTTAAATTTGTTTATAGACCTATGTGCAACTCATCTTCAGCCAGGTGTAACCTATCTTCAACTTGTGAAAAACGCAAGCAAGACATTTCCACATGGTAAAAATATGTTGTACAGATACAGTTAAAATAGACTTATTTATTCACTAAAAATGAGTTGTACCTGCTAAATTCAAGTTTTTCTTTTTAATGTGAAAATGCTTCTCAAACAAAAACTTTTCAAGAATTTTTCAAAAAATAACAATAAATTTTCTTTTGCTGAAATAAAAAGCAGAGAACTATTTTTTGAGTATAGTTTAATTTTTTCTATTATAATTATTTCCCCTTTTGAATTAAAAATAAGAAAACTTCATCTGTTAATTTTAATACATATCTGGTGATTGATGGCCTTAAGATGAAACCCCACCACTATCACCATCATCCTCATCTAACATCATCATACCCTCCCTATTCCTTTATACATAAGGAACAACACAAATTTCCCACAAGACATGGATAATAATTCTCCCAATCTTATTATATAATTTCTCAAAAGCAAGACAAATCCCGAGGGAAAAAAATAATCAAAATAAAATAAAATAGTGAGAGAATTAGAATAGGATTCAAAATTCTTCTCTCTCACTCTCTCTCCCCTCGTTTGTCCAATCATCTCCCTTGCAATGTCAATCCGATTCTGGTAATCTCCTCTATCGTCCGTACCCTTTTGAACCGTTTCATATATAAAATGTCTCTCACACAAACCCATTTATAAGCCCTCAAACAAAAACACACACAGGTCAGAAGAATTAAACCTCATCAGAAGATTAAACAGAGAGTTCTAATATACAGAGCGAGAAACTATAATCAGAGATGGGTGAGGAATTTCAAGCTGGGATTTGTGGTGGGAATAATTACTGGTGGATCAATAACAACATGATGATGAACTCAACAACGCGAAGTGTTTTCCCTTCGATGCTGAGTTCATCTCCGTGTTCTGTGCTCACAGCTAACCACGATCTTTCTGGAGGAGGCGGAGGTATGATTGGCTACAGCACATGGCAGACGGATACGGTGGACTTGAAGGCCCCAGACACCGCGGAGGCGACGGCGCCGGCCACCTCTCTGGGGTTTCTCGATGCAACCACGACGACGAAGCCACTGCTTCAGAATCATCATCATCATCATCATCATCAGACTGCAGAACCTGATATTGCAGACAATCATCATAATAATGGTTCTATCTTGATGGATTCCTCTTCTTTGGAAATGATCATGGGTTGGAATCATTCTCTCTTGTAAGTTTGTTCTTCATGTCTGGTCTCTGGTCCCAAGCTTCAAAAAGTTTCTCTCTTTCTCTCTTTCTTTCTTTCCCCTCTCTTTCTTTTTCTTAATTATCAGATAAAAGATCTCAGCTTAATCATATCTATATATGTATATTTAGATCCTTTATATTTTTGAATTTTCAGCGGCAATTCTGTATCACAAAGCCAAGATCAGAAGAGAGAGATGTCGATGAAGAATCAAGATTTATGTGGTGGTGGTAATTTCTCAGTTGGGTCAGTTCCAGTTTCTTCAAGTTCGACGTTGATTCAAAGTTTGTATGATATTCCTCAAGCAGCACAGTCACTTTTCACCAACCCTCCTATACCACAATCATCTTCCATGGCCTATTCTTCAAGTACATCAAATAATTATGGCGCAATATCTAATTCCACTGATCAATTCATGCCTTCACCAACTACTACTACTACTACTTCGTCTTCTTCTTCTTCTTCTTCTTGGTCCAGACCCTCTAATAATAACAATCCCTTCTTGAAGTCTAGTGGTGGTGGCTTGCACTTTTCTAACTGTACTCCTTTCTGGAATGCTTCTGCTGAAACAACACCCCATGTTTTTGCTCCTTTAATTACTGAGAAACCCAATTTCACAAGCTCTCTCGTACCCAAGGTATATATATTATCTGTATTTATATGTAACTCTCTATATAATCTTATGATGGTTTTTCTTATTATATTGGTTCCTGACTGGTTTGAGTACAGCCCAAGAGAGAAGAAGTTTCGGAGTCGGCAAAGAAAGGTTCGTGTGAACCTGCAATCAAGAAGCAAAGGATTGAAACCCCATCGCCATTACCAACTTTCAAGGTACATTAGTGTAAAAGTTCACTAACAAATACATAGCTTGACTAGTAAGAGGTTGTATTATAGCTTATTTGAATCCTTAGTATGCAATTGTGTTTAAAACTCATTCGGATAGTTTTCCTGTTATTGTGGCCCTATATTTCCATCTTAACTAGGATTAGTTGGAATCCAATCTAACTTTTGAATGTCAAATATATTTTGATTTAATATAGAAAAAAAAAGTCAGGAGTCCTACATTGGGATTTACCTTGAGAAAAACAATCTTATAAGGTTTTGGGCTCTCCAACTCTAATAGTTAGCTTTTCGAGTGTGATTCTCTTATGAACTTGTGTTGGTTACAAAAAGTTAAGGGGTTTTAATTTTGATTTGTTCAATCTTCATAATATAATTTTGCTTGGATTTTTAATCTAGTTAGGTGTGTTTATGGATGATTAGGTTCGGAAAGAGAAGCTAGGGGACCGAATCACTGCTCTTCAGCAATTGGTGTCGCCTTTCGGAAAGGTGAATTTTGTTTCTCGAAGTGTCTCTCTTTGATTCACTTTTTACTATTTGTGGTATTGTGAAGAGTTAAATTAACAACCTTTGCTTTACTTAAATGTTGAAACTTTGAAGATTAGATTTAAAGAAAGAAAGAAATAAACTAACCCACTTTTTGTGTGTATTTTCATAGACTGACACTGCATCTGTTCTTCACGAAGCCATCGACTACATCAAGTTCCTGCATGAACAAGTCAGTGTATGTTTCATTATTCTAATGATAATTTTGCTCTCTCCTTTTTTCCTTACTTTCAAACCCTAATTATTGATAAAGCCATACAGTTTAAATAATTATTCATGAACAAGTAATTTACTTATCTAACAAGTTGAGCTTTTTCTTCTAAATGCCAATCCCAGGTTTTGAGCACTCCTTACATGAAAAATGGAGTTCCCATCCAACACTGCCAGCAGGTACTTCCGCCCTCTACTTTCTCATAACTTCTGAAAATTTAAGATTTTCAGTGATAATTTTTGTCGGAATGGTGAAACTTTCCTGGCATGTTGTTCCTTAAGTTCAAAATAAGTTGAAAAAATTATTGAAGAGGTTAACGTAATGGTCCCCACGCCCCCCAAAAAGTTACATAGACGTTTTCCGAAGGAATTTAGAGAGTCTGAAATATAACTAGACACATTATTCATTATGATTTGCTCACGCCTTGAGCCTAAATATTGTTTGATGATATGAATGTCATTATATATAGTTTTGACATATTGAAATATTGATATTATCTTCTTTTTGCTTTTTGGCAAATGATACATCGATATACTGATTAAAGTCTCTTTACAAGTCCCTATCAAAAATTGTATTTTTGTACAGATATCAAAAACAAGTTTCTAAAGTCTGAATCTTGTGCATTCTATTATTGAATGCACAGTATATGTATTTAAAGAGATAGAGAGAGAATAAAGAGTGGATTTAACAAAAATTAAACAGAGAAATGGAAAAATCAAACTCCAATCATAATTAATTCTATTATTTTCTCTCACTTTCTCTATTAAATTTCATGTGGTATTTCTTTATTCTAAAGAAGCACAATCCGGGATAAAATGTCATGCACACTTTCCCCTTCTTTTTTCCCCATAATCTCCTGAATAGTGCATACAATGTTATATGCTAAATTTTATATTATAGGCTAAATTACGCAAAACAAATTGCCCTGAACTCTGTTTTTAACCATAAATTGTGTTTGAACTATATAAAATAATTCTCTTAATGTGTGAAACTTTATAGCAAACCCATGGTCTATACATTCAATTTTCTGTGGACGAATCCTAAACATCAATTATATACTCCCTTAAATTATATTTTTGCGAATGCATAATCTACCAAGCTCTGAATTATGTGCATATGTATAAACCTCCCAAGCTTCAATATATATTTGTCTGTGGACAAGTGATGGCCAAAATTACCAGTAGTTAGAGGATTAGTTATGTACATAAATTTAAGGGTTTAGGAGGATTTATTGTAAAGTTTCAAAGCTTAAAAAAGTTTATGCATGACATAAAGTTCAGAAGAGTTACGTATTAATTTCGGCAATATTATTTATTGGTTGGGAAATAATAATAATAATAATTATTATTACTTGTGATTATTGTAGGGTTGTGAAGTGAAGGAGTCATCGGAAGGGCCAAAACAAGACTTGAAAAGCCGAGGGCTGTGTTTGGTTCCTATTTCAAGCACATTCCCAGTGACAAACGAAACACCTGTGGATTTCTGGACGCCGTCATTTGGAGGGACACTCATCAGATAAAACAACTAATTAATTAAACCCCCAAGAAAAAAAGAGGGTAATTTTATGAAGAGAGACTTAGTTATTATTATTATCATTATCATTATTTTCCTGAGCAGGTTGAGTATTTTCACTATTAAATTCCCACAACTGATTATATATAATAATCATGAATTCAGTGAATTCAATAGTCCAAATACTCACACCCCAATTAGTCATATTTTCATAAAATTACCCCTTATATATATATATAATATTTATCTCTCTGGTTAATTAATTAGAGTTTGGGAACAAAAACAAAAGAAAAGAAATGAGGAAAGTAAATGGCCAAAGACTTGGAAGGAGACTGAAGAGAAAAAAGCTGAAGAGAACAAAAGGAAAAGCAGCGAGGAAAGGAAAGAAAAGGAAGTGACCCTTCAATGCTGGGCCAGGTACAAGCGCGTATATGAGAATGATGTAGGGACTACCAAATGATTAATTATATAAATCTTTTATGTATTAGCTCAGCTAGCTAGGTGCTTTATGAATAACACAGGGTATTATATTTGGTGTTAATTAGTATAATTTATTTTAAGGGGCAGGAACAAGTTTAAATTCAGCTGGATTTCACATTTTTTGTTAGATTATTATGTATTAGACATTTTGATTTTTTTTTTTTGTGGGTTCAAGTGTTTTGTTAGCTAGAGAGATTTTATGTGTAATCATATAGCTGAATTTAGCAGAAGAGGCTAGTATATGGCTTTTGTTCCTGTTTATTATACAACATTTATCATATCTAATGTATTTTTGCACCGTTAATTAAGTTTAGAGCTTTTTTGCTCGAAAAAATAATTTTTTTGAAGAGTTTGGAGTCCCACTTTTACTATATCTACAGTTCTACAAGCGAAATTTAATTCAATAAATATGTTGAGATATTTACTTTTAATCGGATACTAAAAACTGCCATTGAAAAAAGGAAGTGGGCAAGTAGGGCTTAATTAATAATTGATTATATTAAGTTTAATTAATTTTTCTTTTGTTTCTATTTGATTAGCTTATTTACTGGAAGGGTTAGTGGGAGTGGCTCTCTTTTGCTTTCTTCTTGACAAATAGAAGGCTTGTGCGCGAGGGCACGCGTGGATCACTTTACATCATTAACTATTCTTTGGTAAAAAAGAAATCATGGACTATTCATTTCGAAGCATTTGAATTATTATTATTTTTTTTTTGGGTTATGGTGGCGAGACATTTTCGAGAATTTAAAATAATTTTTCCTCATTATAATTAAATTCACTGGGATATGCCTTAATCATTGTCCCTTCTTTCATTTACATGTACTTGAGAATAATATTGGTCTTTAC